>NC_134085.1:13752181-13906759 GCF_000715075.1 Nicotiana tabacum | reverse complement strand
TGGATTAACTGCTTACACTGAGCATGGACTGGTAACATGAATTTGAGGCTCTAAGAAACTCTGAAACTTAAATGATTCAAGAACTTCATGCTCTAAATTCTTGTCAAGATCCTGTTGAGAAAAAAAACGTCTACTAGGTGTTAACCTTCAACAAAGAAATTAGAACAAGAATAGATAAATAAGGACGTGACCTCTATACGAGTAACTAAAGACAACATATAAAAGAGTAGGTTTATAATCATCTTCTTTTAAAACCAAAGATATCAAGAACAAGAAATGTTTTACCCCCTAAGTATGAAACGTGAAAGATTGAAAGATAAACCCCAAGAAGACAACACTCAAAATGCAAAGAGCAACTTTTAAGGGTTGTTTGGTAGAATGTATTAGGGAAATAATAAATGTACTAGCTTTGATATTATTAATCCTTTGTTTGGTAGTGTTTTTTTAACCTATATATAACTAATACTTCTATTAGCTATATACTCTTATACGTAGCAAACTATGTCGTTAGCAATACCATGACTTTTAATATATGGATAAGCACGAGGATAAACTCTATCCTATAAAGTTTGTATCCATAAACCAAAAGGAAAATGATGGTTTTTCAATGTCTTTGTCTTATGCTTCTTATATTTTGATGATCTAACAAAATTTATTGTCAAGAACCAGATAGAGAACCTGACCCACCTGGTATAAATTTCAAATGAACAATGTCCAGTCTGATCTCCAGCAAATGAGTGAACAACCACAAGGAAGAACACAACAGAGACCTGGTTCCTTAGGGTTCTTCGACAGAAGTACAAGTCAACTGTACAGCTGGAACGTAACAACAAAAAGTGATTGTCCGCAACTGTTACAAAGAGGAACACAACAGGGACCTGGTCCCTTAGGGTTCTCTGACAGAAGTACAAGTCAACTATACAGCTGGAATGCAATTGCAGAAAGTGACTATCCGCAACTTTACACGCGACAGTGCAGTAGACAGTGCAACAGTCACTTCTCATTGGGAAGAAGCGTGTACCAAGAATTGACATCACCATTGTGATGTCTTTTGTAGTATAACAACCTGGTGCAAGGCACAAGATATTCACTTGTACATTCAGTGATATTCTCTCAAGCATTAATGTGTTCATCCGGCATTGAAGTCACTGGTGTGTCAAGAATAAAAAGACAACTCCACTAAAGGACCAGTTTCACAATGAGTCTATGTGTATCCATAGTTGAGTTGTAATCTTGTTATTTGTTCTTCATTGTAACTCCTATCTTGCTTTCTTAGAAGCTATGTCTTAGGAAACCCAAAATCCATAAATTTTCTGAGTTTATGTTGTGACTAGATTTAGTCATAACTTTAAAGTCTTTGTAGCTAGAGAGTCACAAAGTGGTTTGTGGTAAGAGTATCACAAGTTAGTTAAGTTGAAGTCTTTGTAATAAAGTTATTACAAAGTGGCTTGTAATAGTGAGATTACAAGTTAGTGAAGTTGAAAGCCTACAAGTGTAGGTCGTGGTTTTTGTCCCCTTGTGTGGAGTTTTTCCACGTAAAAATTCCTTGTCTCTTTTACTTACTGCTTCATAAGTATTCTCAATAGAAACTCATAAAAGATCAGGTGCTCTATAGTTTGGTGGACTCATATAAGCTATCAATTGGTATCAGAGCGAGTTCTTTCTAAAATGTTAACACCTAGAAATGATCTCAATGGCTGCTCCACCCAACTTTGAGGAAGGACAATCAACCTACAGACCTCCTAGATTCAATGGTCAGTACCACGGCTAGTGGAAGACTCACATGCATGATTTTATAATGGCCGAAGATTCAGAACTGTGGGACATCATTTGTGATGGTCCACATGTTCCTATGAAGAAGCTTGAAGAAACTGGACCAATGGTACCGAAAGACAGAAAGGAGTACAGTGATATTGACAGAAAAGCCGTATAAAAGAACTATCGTGCCAAGAAAATCTTGGTATGTGGTATAAGACCGGATGAGTACAACAGAGTCCCAGCTTGTGATACTGCCAAAGAAATATGGGAAGCGTTGTAAACCGCACACGAAGGAACTACTCAGGTTAAACAGTCCAAGATTGACATGCTCACAATAGAGTATGAGCTCTTCAGGATGAAGGATGATGAGTCTATACAGGATATGCACACTAGATTCACATCCATCATAAATGAGCTTCATTCACTTGGAGAAGTTATTCCCAAAAACAAGCTTGTAAGGAAAATCCTCAGTGTTCTACCTGGTTCTTGGGAAAGTAAGGTAAGTGCCATCACTGAAGCTAAAGATCTACAAACTCTAACCATGGATGAGCTGATTGGTAATCTGAAGACATACGAGATGAAAAGAAAGAAAAACAGTGAAAGGAGAGAGCCAAAGAAGGAAAAAAACCTGGTACTCAAGGCTGAAAGCAATGACTCAAGTGAAGAAGATAATGATATGACCTATCTTACTAAAAGATTTCAAAGATGGTTCGAAGGAATGGTGGTCTACCAAAAAGGGGTAGTTCAAGTATGGCAAGGAACAATGATCTCTGTCATAGGTGCGGAAAGCCAGGGCATTTCATCAAAGACTGTCCACTTGTGAAACAAGAGCAATACAAAAAAAACCCTAACAAAGTAGCAAAAAGGTACCTGGTTCCAGACAAATGGTTCAGTCGAAAAAGTGCAACTGACAATATTGTAAAACAGGCTCTTGCTGTTTGGGGAGACTCCTCTAGTGAATTAGAAAAGGAACCAAATGCAGAAAATAACTCCATGATGGCAGTAGAAACTGAAGCAACAAAGTATGACTCACTGTTTGCGCTGATGGCTCAGTCTGATGATGATGAAGAAGATGAAGATGATGAGGTAAATTTCAGGGATGTTCAAAGAAATCTGAAATCCTACTCTTCTAAGAAGTTAAGGTCATTAGCAAATGTTCTAATTAATGCTTATTATAGCCTTGATAATGATAAGGAGATCCTGACTATAGAACTATGAGAAGATGAACAATCTAGAGATGATTTGGTGGTATGTGTAGTGGACCTAAATGAGACCATAACTAATCTTGAAAAAGAAAAGGAAGTTCTGAATAAAAAAATAACTAGCATAGAAAATGAGAGAGATGACCTGATGGTAGTGGTTGTTGAATTGAAGGAAACAATAGAAGGTCTTAGCAATGAGAAACACACTCTAGAGGAAAAAATTGCAGCTACTGAGCAAGAGAGGGATGATTTTTTAGTGATAATCACTGACCTAGAGGAAACCATTGAGGGACTTAATAGAGAACATATGACTGTGAGTCTTGGGAAAGGGAAGGAAGTCGCTAGTGAGACACACATCAAGCTTAAAAAGGAATTAACTGATGTGAAAACTAGTTTATGTGGTGAACTTGAGAAAAATCGGCAACTTCAAGCTGAATTAGAAAAAGTAAAAATTGATCTTGAGAAATCTCTGAAGTAGACCTGGTCCTCAGTTGCTGTCACTGCCATGTATTTCAACAATAGTGGAAACAGGCAGGGAATCGGGTTCCAAAGGGAGAAAACTCCTTACAACCCTCACAACAAGTACGTCACTGTTCCTGATAACTGGCTGTGTACCCACTGTGGGAACAATGGGCACTTTAAAGAAAATTGCCCGTCCAGGATTCAATCTGTTCAGAAAACCAAAGTGTTTACTAACAAAGTGACTACTAACAAGGGACCAGGTACCGCTCGCAAGAAACGAATGCTGCCTGCATGGACTAGAAAAGCCCTTATCCATCTCTTTTATCATAACAAGGGATCCAAACTAGTTTGGGTTCCTAAATCTAACCCATAATTTGCATGTGCAGGGAATAATGAGAGGAAGCAGACTGCAATGGACCATGGACAGTGGATGCTCAAAGCCCGTGACTGGAAGCACTATGGATTTCTTCTCACTGAAAGCCCTGCAAGAAGGGAATGTATCCTTTGAAAAAAGGTGGTGGTGGTGGTGGTGGGGGGGGGGGTACATTCTAAGTGTTGGAAAAGTTGGAAAGTTTCTTTGACACTCAATTGAGAACGTGTATTATGTGGATGGCCTGAAGTACAGTCTCCTAAGTGTTTCTCAAATCTGTAATAAATGAACAAAGTAGAATTCTTCTCAAAAGTGTGCATAATTACCAATCTAGTAACTGTCAAAGTGGTCTTAGGGGCCATAAGAAACAAGAACATCTACGTTGCTGACTTTGAATCTCTACAAGCTGGTGATATGAGATGTTTGAAGTCAGTTGATGATGATGCAGAACTTCGACATGGAAGATTGGGGATGCAAACTTCTCACTTCTGAATAAATTAATTCAGAAGGACCTTATTCGTGGTCTGCCAAATTCAAGATTCACCTGGACACTGGTTCTTAGAACAAAGGATGAGACTTTCGAGGTATTTATGGCCTTTGTCAAGAAGATCCAAGTGAAGATAAAATTGAAGATAGTATGCATCAGATTTGACCATGGGACATAATTTGACAACGCTAAATTTGATGAGCTTGTAACAAAAATGGAATCATACACAACTTCTCAGCACCAACGACTCCATAGAAAAATGGTGTTGCTGAAAGAAAGAATAGAACTCTGGAAGACATGGCATGGACAATGCTCATCGACAGTGGAGTCGCCAAATTTTTTTTGGGCAAAAGCAATAAACACTGCTTGCTACTTGGTGAACATGTGTATGATTAGGTTCCTTCTGAACAAAACCCACTATGAGCTGCCAAATGGAAGAAAACTAGAGACAACTCATCTGAGAACCTTTTGAATGAAAATGCTATGTTCTCAATAACGGGAAAGACCGACTTAGGAAGTTTAATGCAAAAGGCGATGAATGAATCCTTCTGGGATACTCCTCACAAAGCAAAGGCCACAAATTCTACAACAAAAGGGTACACTGTGTGAAAGGAAGTGTTCATGTGCTATTCAACGAGACACCTTCCTCTAATAAAGGAGGAAACAATGATGATCAATATAACGAACCATCTCTGGTCCCTGGGAAAGGTTTCAAATGGGAAGGCTAATATGATGAGTAAGATGAAGGAGACAGGTGAAAGACAATGCAACATCCTCTTCCACTTCTCACAAGGAACCTGGTACTTCAATTACTACCACCGAAGCTGAAGAAAGAGTGGAGATGCAGTGCAAGGCAATCCACAAGTAACAGAACAAGGAGTGCAGGGAAATCCAATTAACCTACCAAGTTCCTCTGCCAATCAAACCTCAGTCCCAAACTGGAAACACAAAAGCTCCCATATACCTGATAACATAATCACTCCCCTTCATTCTGGATTTAGACAAGAATAAAAAATTCAAAAAAATTCCCTAGTCCCTTCTATATTTCCACTCCAGAATAGAATCCAAAATCAAGTCCCAAGGAATCCTACTTGAAGGCTGCCAAAAGAAGTTTGAAATACCTTAAGGGAACACAGGACCTAGTCCCGTATTACCCCTTAAGTGACAGTTTTAACCTTATTGGGTATGCTGATGTTAACTATGCAGGTATCTTGTGGACTGGAAAAGCACTTCTGGAATGGTTCACTTGCCATGATCATGTCTCATCTTTTGGGGCACAAGGAAGCAAAACGCAATGGCCTCGTCAACAACTGAAGCAAAATATGTAGTGGCAACATCCTGCTGTGCTCAAACCCTATGAATTAAGCAGCAACTGGAAGATTTTGGGGTATTTTCTGATGGTATACCTTCTCTATCCAGTTCAAAACAAGAGGACCAAACACATTGAGGTGTAGCATTATATTCTAAGGGTCAATGTGGAGAAAGGATTGATCTGCGGAAAGTCCTGCAGCATAGAAGACCAAATTCTAGATATTTTCACCAAAGCCTTGAGTATGGAACATTTTGGAAGAAACAAGGTGAAACTGGGGTTATTAAAATCTAATGGAGAACCTGATTCTCCATCAGTTGGCTATGTAAAACACCTTAAGGTAAAATTAGCTAAAGTGTTTTCTGGCCAAGCCTAACTCACATCGATACCGTTGCAGGTAAACACGCATGACGATCATAAAAGCTAAAGGTACAGTTAGGAACTACGAAAGAAGAGCTGCAAAAATCTTTTTCAATTTTTTTTGGGCATCAGATTCCTATACCACAGGTTATTAGTAATGTGCTTGTTCTGCGTGTCTTCTCAAAAAGTTAAAAAAATTAACTCAATTGCGATATCATCTGACTTTTCAAAGTCTGCATGTCATGTCTTGTCTTTCAAATACCTTCATCCCCTCTGCACGATAACGGTTTCCCCAAACCTACCGCCATTTTCAAAACTATTCAGAACCCATTTCTCTCTCTTCTCATCATTAGCCCTTCTTCCAATAAAACTCTCTTTCTCTCTTACAATAAGTCATGTACCTTCATCTCTTCTGTATATTCGTGATCCTCTCTTCATCTCTTTATCTCACTCTACTTACCTACCAAATACTCCTATAATGGTAATCGAACGATCACTTCCTTCTCCCACCAATAACACCATTCCCACTTCCCTATCATCCTTAAAATCATCCCCAGAAATTCACTATTCCCCTCCTTCCAATACTACTGTATCCACACCTGGTTCCTCCTCTTTTCCTATAGTTTTTACTTTTCTGACAAACCCTATTTCCCTTCCATGTATTAAAAACCCTATGTCTCGTCATTCCTCTGATCTCATCAAAGAATACTCAGGAGGTTTTACCTCTCAAGTGTCAGAAGTCTCTAAGGATGATCCTGATCAGTATTTGAACTCCTCCATTCTGGACTTAGTAACTCTCACAGAGTCACCAGAAAAAGAAGCATCGCATAACACCATGGCTATCGCTGTTGAGAGTCTGATGAATGAAGGAGCATATCTCTTGTCTGAGTATCAGGGGGAAGAAACTCAATTCCTAGGCGATGTAAGAACCATAGTACTCCTCGAGTCTTTGGCTCATGAGATGTTCTCAAAAAAACCTGCTGAAGAACCTAATTCTCTTGCAGGCAAACCCACTCTTGCACCTCCTGATCATCCTAAGATCTTAGAATCCTCCTCCAAGTCACCCACTATCATGTCACAGCAGAAAGAGGGCTTTGAGTCTACATTGCAGAAAAGTAGGAGTGTCAAGACAAGGAAAAAGAGGTTGATGAATCAAGGGGAATTTTTACTGACAAGAGCATTCCAGTAGGTGGGGTTGACAAAAATGCTCTAAAGGAACCCAGGTCCTTAGTGAAACAATCTATAAAAGCTCAAAAGTATGTGGATAAAGCTTCCAATGTAGCTATTGAGAAACAAAATGGTGCATCCGTGAAGGGCAGCAACAAGTCTAAGAAGAGTCCAGTTGAGCAAGCCATGTCTGAAGATGATACTGTGGGGCTAGTAAGGTGGAAAGGAAGGTCTGTTGAAGGATCTAGAAAATGAACACGGGAAATTGTAAGGGAACCTGGTTCTCTGAGGACCATGCCCAGTGATAGTGGTCTTTGGCAGGAGAGATTAAGAACTCAGAAAGTCTTGTGGGGTTGTACGTTTGACCCAACAATTTCAGAGATGGTCGGTATGAGACAAATTCTAGAGATAGTGGAATTTCAGTAATGGGAGCACTTGTTTCAAGGGAGCATGCCTCTGGTGTACGAAGATGCGGTACAAAATTTCTACGCATCTCTCTTCACTGTTGAGGGGGATCACATTTGTGCGCTAGTAAATGGAGTAGACATTGTACTCGACGATTCAACATTGGGAAAGATTCTCAAAATTCCATGTGAAGGAATGTCCTCAGCCAAAGGTGTATGTGGTGTCAACTTTAGGAGAGCTATCATGAAAGAGCAAGCTATTCAGCAGGGGGAACAGGTGCATAAAAAGGTATTACTTCCTGAGTATCAGCTTCTTTTTGATCTGGTCAATAAGGTGCTCTTACCTCGTTCTAAGAGGCGGTCTATTGCTACAAAATCGGATATGGTCTTAATGGAGGTGCTTGATGAGTTTGTCCCAATCAATCTGCTAGCAATCATGATAGATCATATGCAAAAGGTGGCAAACTTTAAAGGTGGGAATCATGGGCTACCATATAGCTTTCTCCTCACTCAAGTGTTCATATTTTACAAGGTCCCATTGGGTAATCCCAGAGTGGGCACACACAAGCAAAATTTCTCTAAAACCACTCTGGAAAAATGTGATTGCGTAGAAAGAGTTGGTGGAAGCATCTCGACCATTTCTCAGCTGATCAATGCTCAAAATGCAGCTTCTAAAGAGATTAGAAGGTTGAGGGCTCAAAATTCCATACTAGAAACTCAGTTCAGTCAAGCGGTTATAAAACTTGATTCCATTAATGCAGAAGTTGCCCGTCTGACAAAGGAAAATGATAAGCTTCATGCAAAACTGCTTGAAGAACAACTGTCTGCAAATGCCCGACTGGACCTGGTTCTCAAAACCATTGCTGTCTCCTCTTCCAAGCCCTCCTCTCCTAGTGCCCCCTAGGATTCTCTCAGTGGCCAACTATCTTTTGCTCTAATATTTTGTGGCTGTTGTTTTCTTTTTATTTGTCTTTTTGTGATGGCATGCTGGATTTCACCATTACTGCTCCTGTTTTGTTCAGTCCATTGTTAATATAAATGAAATTCTTCTTTGTGCCTGTACAATGCTGTTTTCCTCTGCCTTCTCTTTTTATCATGTTGTGTGCACATATGTAGCATGAGTTGGCTGTGTTAGACTTCTTTATACTGATTGCCTGCTTGTGTATCTTTTTAATGACGCCAAAAGGGGGAAAATGTCAGGGGGTCACGGGGAACTTGTGTAGAAACTTGATGCAAATATATGTGATCTGATTAAAGGGGAATCAAAATCAAAAGGTTAGGGGAACTTGTGTAGTTACTGGTACCTTATCTGGTTATTTTTGCTCTAAGCAAATACTATCAATGCCTAAGTTTGTCATTATCAAAAAGGGGGAAATTGATGGGTTTTCAATGTCTTTGCCTTATACTTCTTATGTTTTGATGATGTAACAAACTTATTGTCAAGAACTAGATAGAGAACCTGACCCACCTGGTATACATTTCAAATGAACAATGTCCAGTCTGATCTCCAGAAAATGAGTGAACAACCACAAGGAAGAACACAACAGGGACCCGGTCCCATAGGGTTCTCCGACAGAAGTACAAGTCAACTATACAACTGGAACGTAATAGAAGAAAGTGACTATCCGCAACTGTTACAAAGAAGAACACAACAGGGACCTGGTCCCTTAGGGTTCTCTAGTAGAAGTACAAGTCAACTATGCAGTTGGACCGCAACTGCAGAAAGTGACTGTCCGCAACTGTACACGCGACAGTGCAACAGACAGTGCAACATTCACTTCTCATTGGGAAGAAGCGTGTACCAAGAATTGACATCACCATTGTGATGTCTTTTGTAGTATAACAACCTGGTGCAAGGCACAAGATATTCACTTGTACATTCAGTGATATTCTCTCAAGCATTAAAGTGTTCATCCGGCATTGAAGTCACTAGTGTGTCAAGAATAAAAAGACAACTCCACTAAAGGATTGGTTTCATAATGAGTCTATGTGTATCCATAGTTGAGTTATAATATTGTTATTTGTTCTTTATTGTAACTCCTATCTTGCTTTCTTAGAAGCTATGTCTTAGGAAAACCAAAATCCGTAAACTTTTTGAGTTTATATTGTGACTAGGTTTAGTTATAAGTTTAAAGTCTTTGTAACTAGTGAGTCACAAAGTGACTTGTGGTAAGAGTATCACAAGTTAGTTAAGTTGAAGTATTTGTTATAGAGTTATTACAAAGTGGCTTGTAATAGTGAGATTACAAGTTAGTGAAGTTGAAATCCTACAAGTGTAGGTCGTGGTTTTTGTCCCCTTGTGTGGGATTTTTCCACGTAAAAATTCCTTGTCTCTTTTACTTACTGCTTCATAAGTATTCTCAGTAGAAACGCATAACGGATCAGGTGCTCTATAGTTTGGTGGACTCATATATGCTATCAGAAAGAAGCAAAAAATAATAGAAACTACACATTACAAATGTTGTTTTTTGTCCTAATCCTGAAATGGGTAAGAATCAGAAATAGCTATATTTACAACTGGAAATTGAAAAATAGCCACAGTTTAAAAAATATTCAAAATTTCACCAATTTTCATGTAAAGAAAAATCTGAACAAAAACATTATTCAAATTTTGGAAAATATTCTAGCATAATATGTTGGAGTTCGAATTTTTACATGTGAACTTCCAGAATAACATGGTGGAATTTCATAATGTGCTGGAGTTCCAACATAATATGCAAGAAGTTCATACACAGGTGCTCCAATCTCAGTATATTATGCTGGAACTTTCTGTCCAGCATAATATGCTGTAAGTTCATACACAGGTGCTCCAATCTCTAGTATATTACGCTGGAATTTTCCATGTTGCAAAAAAATAGTGGCAATTTTCAATGACTTTACAAACACTGACTATTTTTTAATTATTAGTCTGAAAACTGGCTAGCCCGTGTTATTTTAACTCCTGAAATTGATTATTTGGTCTCTTTCAATCTTCAAAGTAGCTCTCACTTTCCTCAGCAAAGAATTAGTTTCCATGAAGAAGGTAGAAGATTTCATGTGAAGGCTCAAGTTAGCCAAGAGGTCAGCTGTGCAGTTGGCTTCCCTATAACGGTGAGAGAAAGCATAGTTGCTAATTTGTTTTATGTTTCCGAGACTGAGGTCTCTTCATATGACAACGTAAATTTGCTAACTGTTGATGATTCGGCCAATCTATAGGAGAAGAAGAAGAACATGGAGACTAGCTGTAAAGAATTGATCAACTACAAATTCTGTTTAGATTAGGCTATTAGCATTATCTCCCCTTTTATCTTTATGCTAGATTGACCTAGTGGATATTTATTTAATCTTAAATAAGATTGCTTTTATTTTGCTTTATATTGTTCGACTTTTATCTTAGTCGCATAATTTTCAGCTTTATGCGCGTGTAACAAAAGATTCATATCTTGTCGTGGGAGAGTTCAAATAACAAACCGTTTGATTTATCGAAAATTAGACTTCAATATCTAAAACATATCCAAAACTTAGAATAAATACCTTCAGAGTCACTCCAAATAATATTTTGAAACCAACTTTAGATTCCACCACGTTGAAAATTTTAGATTTGCGTAGTCTCACCAAAAAATCATATCTAGGTGTAGAAAAGTCAAAATCACGAACCGTCTGATTTTTTGGAAACTTAACTTATAAATGTATAATATATCCAAAATTCCAAATTTAATGCCTTAAGTATAGTTTCAAATAATATTTCAAAATCAATATTAAATTCTAAAATGATGATGATTTCAGATTTGCGCGACTCCACCAAAAATTTTGTATCTTGATGTAGGGACGTCGAAATCAGGAACAATTTGATTTATTAGAAATTAAAATTCCAATTCTATAACATATCCAAAATTAATAATTTAATGCTTAAGAATAGTTGCAGATAATATTTCGAAGTCAGTATTAGATTATGACACACTGACGATTTCAGATTTGCGCAACTTCACAAAAAGTTTTGTATCTTGATGTAGGAACGTCAAAATCATGAACCGTTTGATTTCTTGGAAACTAAAGTTCAAAATCTAAAACATATTAAAATTGTAAAATTTAATGCCTTATGGATAGTTTCAGCTGATAATTCGAAGTCGACTTTGGTTTCTGATATGCCGACAATTCCTAATTAGCATGACTTCACCAAAACTTTTGTATCTTGGTGTGGAAGCCTCGAGATCGCAATACCTTTTTAATTTCCAGAAATTGAAATTCAAGAGATTCATTCTCGCCAAATATCTTGGGTTCAAGTCTCACTGAATTTGAAATATCGTGCCTGGTAATATTCCTTCTTATACTTGTGTTCCCTTCTGATGCCTTTCTTTCTCTCCCCCCCTGCCCCTTTTCTTTTTAGGGTAGATAGCGGATTTGAAGACCAAAAAAACTTGAAGGTTTGGCGAACATGAAGGCATAGAGAATACCCAAACTTCAATATAAATGCTTGGAAGCCTCCTAAAAGATATTAGACATTTCATTGAAGACACCAAGTTACCATAGTAGCTTGCCCACTTTATATCAAATGAGGTCCAAAGTTTAAAAGAAGAATGGTATCTCAGCTCAATTTTCAAGTGCTGATTTAATGGATTACATTCCATAGTACTTCATTCAGACAACTATTTGGGGATTATGTATCTTTTGAACTTATGCGACTGAACTTAGAATGAAACTCTATGCTGCCTACGTACCTTGATGAAGAGGATAAAGCCATACCGTAGTTTAGAATGGGTGTTTTTTTTATTTTTTATGTCCTAACTTTTGCCTAGGCCATCTCTTTCGAGGTTTTCAACCTAGCAGACTTTTTTAGACTGTACACAGTTTAGACTCATGCGAGCCAGAAGTGTAGGAACATACAGTTTAGGCTTATGCGTCAAGGAGAGTTTCAACTTCAAGGATAATACTTCTTAAAAAACTTGCCATTGATACGGCCGATTCTCATGCCACCTGCATTAACCAGCTTGTAAGCCCTGCTTGAGTAAGCTTCTTTCATGACATATGACCCATCCCATTTGAAGTGAACTTCCCTAGAGGTTTATAGAAAGTAATAACGAGTCTTCGTACGATAAGGACTTGATCTCCTTCTTGAAAGGATCTCGGGCGAACTCTTTTATTGAAGGCGCGGGACAATCAAGCTTGATAACATTCAAGACTCTGTTGAGCTTCCAACCTCTTATCATCAAGAGCCTCCAACTCTGATAATTGAAGTCGAGCATTTTCTTCATCAGTTATCCCTTCTTGAATAGCTAATCGTAATGAAGGTATTTGACGCTCGAGTGGTAAGACGGCTTTGACTCCATAAACGAGTGCATAAGGGGTCACTTGTGTTGGCCTATATGCCCATAGAGCTTCTTCCATACGGTCATGCCAATCTCGTTTGGACTTGGAGATGACTTTCTTTAGCAGGTTGCATAGAGTCTTGTTGAATGCCTTAGCTAGACCATTGTACATAGAAGAGTTACGTTGCTTGAAACCAAAGAGATCACAAATCTTGTTCATCAACCTATTGTTGAATGGCTTGCCATTATCCGTTATTATGTAGTGAGGAATGCCAAAGCAATAGATTATGTTTACTTAGATGAAACTTGTAACATTTTCCTTCTTTACTTCCTTAAGAGCAGCAGCTTCAACCCATTTTGAGAAGTAGTCAGTTCCAGCCAAGATGTATAAGTTCCCACCAGAGGATTTTGGCAGTGTTCCAACAACATCCAATCCCCAAGCGTCAAATGGCCATGATGCAATAGTTGGATGTAGCATTTCAGGGGGTTGATGAATAATGTGCATAGAACTGACAAGCCTTGCATCTTCGAGCATAGTCCAAGCAATCTTTTACCATCGTTGGCCACTAATATTCCATCCTTTTTTTATATGAAAGTGGAGCTTTTGTCCAGACTGGTGTGACCCACATACCCCAGAATGTGCCTTTTGCAGAGCTTGGAGTGCTTCTTATTCCCCTAAGCAATGCAAGAGTACTCTCTCGAATGACCTTATGTATAGAGTATCTTTATAGTAAAGGAAGCGAGGTGCATGGCGGCGAATTTCAGTCCTTCTCCTCGGATTTTCTGGAAGTGTCCTATAGCTTAGGTAGTCGATAACGGGTTGTCACCATTCTTCTTTCTCAGCTTCAAAAACAGCGACAATATGCTTGAGTTCATTTTCTTCACCTTCAACCTCATTTGGGCGCGGTACTACCTATTTTTGATAGACAGTAACTTGTGCTTGATCAGGCAGGGTTAATGATGAATTTAGGGTAGCTAAAGCATCAGCCTTCTTGTTTTCTTTCCTTAGCATATGTTGAATAGTCACGTCACTGACCCACCCCATTAAATTTTTAGCATAGTCATGATATGGGCGTAGTTCAGATTTCTTGACCTCGTAACTACCTAAAAGCTGGTTGATCACCAACTTAGAGTCACCAAAGACTTGCAATTGCAACCGCTTCATTTCGACAACAATTTCAAGCCCAAGTATTAGTGCTTGATACTCAGCAAAGTTGTTAGAGCAGAGTTGCGTCAATGTAAAAGAGTAGGGCATAACTTTACCTTGATAAGTGACAAATACTACACTAGAACCAGCTCCTCCGCAATGCGTAGCACTATCAAAGTACATCTTCCATGGAGGTTGAACTTCAATTACCATTGCGTCCTCATCAGGTAGTTCACCAGTTAGATCCCAATCATCAAGTATAGGGTGATCTGCCAAGAAGTCCGCTAAAGCTTGTCCTTTTATAGCCTTTTGAGGGATGTATACAATTTAAAATTGTTGAAACTGGAGGTAACACCTTGCTAATCGATCACTAAAGGCAGGTTTTGACATCACGAACTTGATGGGATTTGCTCTAGAAACCAAATGAACGACATGAGCTTGAAATTAGTGCTTCAACTTTTAGATTGAGAAGACTAGCGCCAAACATTAATTTTTGATTGGCGAATAATTCAGCTCATTTGATGTCATCATCCTGCTCAAGTAGTAAAAGGAGTTTTCTTTCCCTTCACTATTTTCTTGGGCCAACTGCACTCCAACAGACCTTTCGTGTGTTGAAATATGTAGTATCAATGGCTTTCCAAATATAGGGGCTGCCAAATCTGGAGGCTTCGTCAAGTAAGTTTTGATACTTTCAAAGGAATTGCTACAAGCTTGGTCCCACTTGAAAGGAATGCCTTTCTTCATGAGGCGACTGAATGGTTGGCACGTCCTAGCTAGGTTTGAGATGAATCTCCTAAGGTATGATAGCTTTCATTGTAGACTTGTCAAATCATGAATATCATTAGGCTTAGGCATCTTCAAAATGGCATCCATTTTTTCTTGATCAATTTCGATCCCTCGATGTCGGACAATGAAACCAAGGAACTTTCTAGAAGTAACTCCAAAGGCACATTTCAATGGATTCATCCTAAGTTGGTACCTCCGGAGCAATTCAAACACCATCCTCAAGTCTTTCAAGTGGTCGCTCCTCTTTCTCTATTTTACCACCAAGTCGTCAACATAACATTCAACATTATTTTGGAGAAGGTCATCAAAAATACTCTACATAGACCTTTGGTAAGTAGCACCAACATTCTTCAAGCCAAAAGGTACTACCTTGTAGCAATAAATACCCTTGGGCGTACAGAATGCAGTAAGCTCTTCATCTTTTGGCGCCATGTAAATTTGGTTATTGCCCGATGAACCATCCATAAATGACATTGCCTTATACCCAGTAGTAGCATCAATCATCAGCCCTGGAATAGGAAGCGGAAATTCATCTTTGGGACACGCATTGTTGAGATCCCTAAAGTCAACGCACACCCGAATCTGGCCATTCTTCTTTCTTATAGGGAAAATACTTGAGACCCATATTGGGTATTTAACTTCACAAATAAATCCAGCTTCAATGAGTTTGTTAACTTCACTTTCAATCAAGGGAACCAAGTTCGGCCTAAAGCACCTTTAGCTTGCTTAACAGGACGATCGCCATTCTTGACTGCAAGGTGATGGACTGCTACTTTAGGGTCCAAGCCAGGTATCCCTTTGTAACTCCAAGCAAATACATCCTTAAACTCCTTGAGTAACTCCATATAAGTTCTTTCTTCATCAGCTGCTAGTAAAGCACTTAGATAAGTAGGCCTCAGTTCTTCATCAGTGCCAAGGTTAACTTATTTTAAGGCATCAAGTGTTATCTTCACCCCTTCTTCAAGTTCAGGTGGAGTATCTTTCACATCTTCATCTTCTTGAGGGTCCTCATAGTTGAAGGATATGTGATAACACAAAGAAACATCCTCCAATTTCTCATCATCCTCCATTAGAGATGAAACACCATTCTCGCCTAGTGCAATAACATGATACGAAGAACCCACACTTTCTTCATCTTCATCACGTTCCTTAGTGTAGACCACAGTATATGGCTTTACCTTCAGTATTTTTTTACATGTAACTACAAGTTTTGTTTGTAGCCTCATTTTGGAAGGAACCAAACTTTGAAAATCCTTAGAGATCTTCTAGATTCTGGGCGAAGAGGGTGTTCTTATGCTTTGATAATTTTTCTGGACCTTGTTCCCCTTATTTAATGGCCCCAATCTCTCAAATATGGAAGTCCTCACAATTGATTTTCCAAGTCGATCAAATACAGAAGGCCTGTTGAAGCGGTAGATTCATCTTCTACAGTGATACAATTATTGCTTGCCCATCTTATGGAGATGCACACTGGTTTGGGTTGTTTATATCCCAAACCTTCACATTGTTGCCTCGTAGCAGCTTCTGATGGGAGCTTCCCTAACTTTGATGGCTCATTGGGATTATATCTAGCCTTTGAAAATAACTTGTAAGCATTAAGATCAAAACCTTTATCCATACACTTTGTAGGAAGTGATATATCTTGTGGTGAATTTCTAAGTAGCTTCGAGGACAACTTCGCCTCAATCCGTTTGATCGGAAGAGTTAGTCCTTTTAGCATGTTTGTTTGGATATTAGATGATTCACCTTCATCTTTCTTCTTTCTAGGTATGTATTGAAGTGCGGAAGTTACTTTCTTCCCGTGAAACACAATGTTTCCTTTATAAAACTTATTTGGGTTGGGGTGTACCTCCTTAGCAACAACCGGACTCATCCCCGAGCTAGTATAGTAAGTTCGATTCAAGCACTCAGGAGTTGGAGGTTTCCTTTGTCTTGCAGACCAGCCTCCTCCTTGATTTCTTTTTCTCTAAGCTTGGGAAGCTCGAAACCCTCCTCCTTTTATTTTCTCTAGCCTACCCAAGAGCAGGAGACTCAACAGGCAAGTCCTCGTCGCCAACTGGAGGCCTAAGCTCGACATCCTTAGGCAAACCTGAGATAGAAAGTAAAGGGAATAAGGAAAGTAAAAGGAGAGGCCTAACACGACCTGATCGGAAAGGGGATCTTACCATGGGAACAGGGCTTTCAACGACCCATCGAGAGTTTGCGCCACGAGCACTCAGAGTAGGACATTTGAGAAACGATATCCTTGACCCACCTCTCGAGTTGAGGAACAACATTTGGAACCCGAGCAACAGTTGCACCATCACAAAAACCAATAAGAAAAGGGGAAGTAAACATAAAAATCAACATTCGAAGGGAAGTTCCACTTACATATTGTATTCCACTTCATAGGCAATGCATGCATTCCGCTAGAATTAGGTCCGAAGTCCTCATTCAGACAAAATAGCCTTGCCAGCCTCGATCCTAGTTCTCATCGATACTATATAACGGGGCCTTGTTGGCCTGACATACAAGCTTTATCAGTTCCCCTCGGAATAGTTGGGGACTGTACAGACAAAGTAGATGATCTATGGTGAATCGGCAATCATTAATTTTGCTTAGGAAGAATCGGAGGAGTTTCATGATTCTCCACATTGAAGGATGGATCTGACCGAGGCAAACTTTATACCTCTTGTAGAAAGATATGATGACCAGGTCCATCAGAGCCAATGTGAAAGGATAAGTGTAAACACTCAAGTATGCCTTGACATGGGTGGTAATGGCCTCCTTGGGGTCGGGGGCCACTACAATTTTGTTGGCCCAGTCGCAATCAATCTGGAGAGAACTATCTTGAGAAGTTTTCGCACCAACCCGGTATAGAAGAAGTTTTTTCAACCTTAAAATCATTATTTACCAAGCATCTTCGGGAAACCACCTCAGCTCTCTTAGTCGTGGACTCATCATTCTTGTCATTTATGACATCATCAACTTTTAGCTCCTTTACAATTCGGTTCTTCAGGTAGAACTTTGCATCGGTAAAGTGTGACTTAGCCTCGATGAATTACTCGTCATCGGCAACTATCTTCTTCTCGACTTTACCCTCGTAGTATTTCAAACATTGATGGTAGGTAGATGGAATCACTTTCTTCACATGTATCCAAGGCCTTCCTAGCAAGACGTTGTATGAAGTCTTTGCATCGATCACATGAAACCATGCACTTGATTTAAAATCTTTAATGGTGATTCCTAATCCGATCGCAACTATGGCTCTTTCCCCCTTGGTTAAATCCTTGGATCATCACACGACTTTCCAAGAGTTCGTTCATGGGAATACCAAGTTCTTTCACAGTGCGAATTGGCAAGATGTTCACTGAGGATCCTCTATCAACCAAAATTTGATTTACCCTTTCATCACATATATAACCAACCAGGTACAATAGGCGGTTATGAAGAGTGTCACCTAGTAGAAGATCGCCATTTGACTTTTTCCTTGCACACGGTAACTTCTTGTGGAATAGACTCAATGAGATTTTCTAAAGATGGTGCCAATGGTAGGTCATCACTCTTTTCTTCCCCTTTGTCAGCATTGTAACAAGAGGCCTGAATACCATTATGTGAAATCTTCATGCGGAACCAACATGGCAAGAAATCCTCCAAGGTCACTGGATGTCGTGGCTTTTGAGGGTGGTGCACCTCCACTTTTGCTTTCTTCAAATGCCTAACTGGATTATGTTTCCTTGGTCTTTTTACAATCATTTTCCTTGTTGGTTGTTCTATTGATTCTTTTCATGGGCTCCTTCTGTGGTGCCTACGACGAGTCACCAACATCCAACCTTCATCATCATTAGGTTGATCGACTTCAGCTTTGTTGTTCTCTAGTAATTCTTCATCTTTACTTTCTTTAAAACCGCATAATTCATCCGGACTGAATGAGCCAAAGGCGATAGAGACTTGGTTTGTGCTTTCTATCTCATCTTCAAGCACAATCTTCTTTTCACGAGCCAAGTCCATAACTTTATCCTCGAAGACAAAGCACTTCTTTAGATGGTGGCTCACAAGCCGTTGGTATTTGCAATAATTTGGGTCATTCGTTTTACTAGCTTCATTTGGCCGCTTCATCTCCAGAAGCTCAATGAGATTTAACTCGAGGAGTTCTTCAAAAATTACTAGCACATATATAACGATCCAGCCGGTCATTTTGAGTGTATTAGCCCGATCCCCTATTTACTGTTTTCCCTGTAACTTTTTCTGCTTATGTTACTTTCCGGGAGGTTGTTGTTGTGGTTTCAGAGTGATTTGGGACACATAGTCCCTAAAATGAAAGCTTAAGTCTTAGGATTTCGACTGTAGTTCGAACTATGTGAAGACGACTCCGGAATGGAATTTCGTGGGTTTTGTTAGGTCTCTTGGGTTATTTTGGACTTAGGAGCACGTCCGGATTGTGAATTCGATGTCTGTAGCAGATTTAGGCTTGAAATGGCGAAAGTCGAATATTTGGGAAGTTTGACCGGAAGTGGACTTTTTGATATCGGGGTCAGATTCCGATTCTGGAAGTTGGAGTAGGTCCTTAGTGTTAAGTATGACTTGTGTGCAAAATTGAGGTCAATTAGACGTGGTTTGATAGGTTTCGGCATCAGTTGTAGAAATTTTGAAGTTTCAAGTTCATTAAGTTTGGATTGGAGGGTGATTCATGTTTGTATGTTGTTTGATGTATTTTAAGGGCTCAGCTGAGTTCGTAAAGTGTTTTAGGACTTGAGGTATGCTTGGTTGAAGTTCCGGGGGCCTCAGGTTGATTTTGGGTGGTTAACAGATCATTTTGGAATTAGGAAAAAATTGCAGATTTCTGATGTTCTCCAGTTCTAGTTTCCTTCTTTGCGTTCGCGAGAAAAGTCCCGCATTCGCGAAGAGGAACTCGAGGCAGGTGGAATTTTATGCTTCGCGTTCGTGATGTTGATCTCGCATTCTCGAAGCTCTGAGGTTATAAGTCTACGCGTTCGTGACGAGGGTCCCCCTTTCGCGTAAAAGAAGTTGGTCCACTGGGTCCCCAAGGCCTTGTTCTACGCGTTCGCGTAGTGGAGATTGCATTCGCAAAGCAGCAGGAAGTGGAAGGTACGCGTTCGCGAGATCCACTCATGTTCGCGAAAGAGAGATTTTTGGTTAGTGTTTAATTGTTCAACGCGAACACGAGGGTGTGACCGCATTCGCGAAGAAGGAAATACCTGGGCAGTCTATAACATTTCAAAATCAAGGGTTTGGCCATTTTTATCAAAACTTGAGATAGAGAACTCGAATTTGGACGAGATTTTGAGGGATTTTTAGAGATATCGATTGGGTAATGATTCTACATATGATTTTGGTTATATCCCACTAATTTATCATTAATTCCATCATTTAATTTCGGATTTGGGGTGAAAAATTTGGGAAAAATGGGAGAAGTTCTTCAACTAATATTTTGGGTTTTGATTGGAATTTTGACACCGGATTTGGATAATTTTGGTATGAGTGTACTCGTGAGTGAATGGGTGTTCATATTTTATAACTTTTACCCGATTCCGAGACATGGACCCGGGTTGACTTTTTGGGGTGATTTTCTAATTTCTTGCGTAAGCTTTGATTTCATTAATTAGATTAGTTTCTTATAGTTATATTTATAGTATGTAATTAATTTTAGCTTGATTTGGGCCATTCAGAGGCATATATTCGTGGAAAAGGCATTGTTACCGATTGATTAAGTTTGGTTCGAGGTAAGTGGCTTGCCTAACCTTGTGTGGGGGAACTCCCCTTAGGATTTGATACTTTTGTGATATGTGAGCACTGTGTATGTGAGGTGACGAGTGCGTACACGGGCTATTTTGTTGTAAATTCTGACTTTTACTGAATAATAATCTGATCCACCATAATTGAGTTATACTAGCATATGTAGTTGTCCTGTTTAGCCTAGAATAACATGTTTATGTGTCTTAAATGCTTATCTGAACTTTGCACAACATGCTTAGTGGATTCCCTGCCTTTTTCCTTGACTTGTACTTAGTCTAATCTGTAGTATTTCGTGTTTTAACTGTTATTTCCATTGTTTTGAGCTGCGTATTTACTTTTGTACTACAAGACGATATCCCGGGAGATCCCCCTACATATTTACTTTGGGACTATGGGAAGGTATCATGGGAGATCCCCTTACACATTTACTTTTGAGACTACGAGGCGGTACCTCGGGAGTTCTCCCTGTACATTTAGTTTTGGGACTATGAAACGGTATCTCGGGAGATCCCCCACTATTTATCCTTGTGTGTTGTACTGTTACTTCTTTGTGGATTTCCTTTATGTTAAATTCCAGCCTTTTATTACATTACAACATTTCTTTACCTTAATTATTTTATATACACCAGTGGGCCCTGACCTGACCTCGTCAGCACTCGATCGAGGTTAGGCTTGGTACTTACTGGGTAGCATTATGGTGTACTCATGCTACTCTTCTGCACATGCTTTCATGTGCAAATCCAAGTACCTCCTACCATCCCTACTATTAGTTGCGTATTGCTGCTGCTCCAAAGACTTCAAGGTACATCTGCCCGCCTCCACAGGCCTCGGAGTCCCCCTCTATCCCTTTATGTTATCCCTCCTTTACTATTTCTAGTTACTGACGTATAGAAACATTTAGACAAATTCTTAGAAGCTTGTGACTTATGATATTCCGGGTCTTGGGGAAATTCTGTGTATATTCATGAGCTGGTTATTGTATATGTCGAGCGGTATTTCTATTATTTATTTAATTACCTGTTGCTATTAGTTGTTAAGATTTATGCTTTCATTTTCATTGTTTTGCAAATGGTAGTCTTACCTAGTCGTAGAGACTAGGTGTCGTCACGACCTCTCACGGAGGAAAGATTAGGTTGTGACAAGTTGGTATCAGAGACCTAGGTTCATAGGTGTCGTAAGTCACAAGCAGGTTTAGTAGAGTTTTATGGATCGGTACGAAGACGTCTGTACTTATCTTCGGGAGGCTATGGAACTGTTAGGAAAATTCACTTCTTTCGATTCCTTATCGTGCAAAATTTTTGACTTCGAAATTCTAAACTTCTGTCTTCTATTCTCTCACAAATGGTAACGACACATACAGGTAGATCTGATGACCAGGTACCCGTGCCCTCTACTAGATCCGCGAGAGGCCGGGACCGGGGTAGAGGCTGAGGACATCCACGTGGTGAATTTAGAGCACCTGCATGAGCTGCTACAGAGGAGCCACCAGTAGCTCCAGTCGGAGCTCAGACATTTGAGACGTCTGTTACTACACCAGCTCTTTAGGAGACCTTTGCACAGTTCCTGAGCATGTTCAGCACCTTGGCTTAGGCTGGATTTATTCTACTTGCTCATGCCATATCTTAGGCCGGGGGAGGAGCACAAACTCCCACCACCCGTACCCCAGAGCAGCGGGTTCAGGTCAACCAGGTTCAAGAGATCATACCGATGCAGCCGGCAGCTCCAGTTTGGCCCGAGGGTAGGGTAGCAGCTTCTGAGGAGGAGAATCTTAGGCTTGAGAGGTAAAAGAAGTACCACCCTCCTACTTTCAGTGGATTGGCGACAGATGATGCCCAGGGTTTTCTAGAGGAGTGTCACCGTATTCTCCGTACTATGGGTGTAGTGGAATCGAGTGGGGTTTCTTTTACTACTTGCTTAGAGGAGCAACCTATCAGTGGTGGCATGCTTATGACTTGGGTAGTCCGGTTGAGGCAGCTTTTCTTACATGGACTCAGTTTTCGGACATGTTCTTGAGGGAGTATGTTCCTCAGAGTTTTAGAGACGCATGGCATGCAGAGTTTGAGCAGTTGCACCAGGGTGCTATGACTATGTCAGAGTATGTAGTTTGCTTCAGTGATTTGGCCTGACATGCACCAGCCTTGGTTGCCACAGTTTGAGAGAGGGTTCATCAGTTTATTAAGGGACTCCACCCCAGTATCAAGCTTAACATGGCCCGGGAGTTGGAGATGGATATTTCTTACTAGCAGGTTATGAGTATTGCTAGTAGGTTGGAGGGTATGCTTGCTCGGGAGAGAGAGGCCAAGAGGTATCAAGAGTTTGGCACTTATAATGGTACTCATTCCCCAACTGCAGTTCGTCATGGTAGGGGCTATGTGAGTTGCCCTGTTCATTCAGCACTTCCAACGGCCAATGGTATTCCAGCTACTCCTAGACCCCAGGAGCCTTATTATGTACCGTCAGTGTCTAGTGTACCTCCTGCACAGGGTGTTTCTAGCATTCAGTCCAACAAACTTGTCTCAAGCTAGCCACAGTAGCCGCGCCCTCCGAGAGCTTGTTTTGAGTGTGCGACACTTGCCATATGGTGAGGGATTGCCCTAGACTTAGGAGGGGTGCACCTCCACAAACTTCTCAGGCACCGCGTGCTCCACTGGGTCCTCATGCTATGATTGCAGCACCAACTACCACTTCTCTTGCTTATCCATCTCGAGGTGGAGGTCGGGGAGGTAGAGGTCGCCCTAGAGAAGGAGGCCAGGCCAGATATTATGCTCTTCTTGCACATACAGAGGCAATTGCTTCCGACTCTGTCATTACATGTATTATTCCGATCTGTCATAGAGATGTGTCTGTTTTATTTGATCTAGGATCCACTTATTTCTACGTGTCATCTTATTTTGCTCCATATTTGGGCATATCCCGTTATTCTATGAGTTCTCCTGTTTATGTGTCTACACCCGTGGGAGATTCTATTATTGTTGACCATATGTATCGATCGTGTTTGGTTGTTATTAGTGGTTTTGGGACCAGAGCCGATTTATTATTGCTCAGTATGGAAGATTTTGATATTATCTTGGACATGGATTGGTTGTCGCCACATTATGCTGTTCTTGACTGTCATGCCAAGACCGTAACACTGGCTATGCCAGGCTTACCACGATTAGAGTGGATGAGTACCTTAGATTACACTCCTAGCAAAGTTATTTCATTTTTTAAAGCTCAACGAATGATTGAGAAGTGGTGGGACGCATATCTAACTCATGTGAGAGATGTCAGTATTGATACTCCTATAGTTCAGTCACTCATAATAGTGAGAGATTTCCCTAATGTATTTCCAGCTGATCTTCCAGGGATTCCGCCAGACAGGGATATTGATTTCGGTATTGATTTGTTGCCAGAAACTCAACCCATCTCTATTCCTCCTTATCATATGGCTCCTTCTGAGTTGAAGGAATTGAAGGAGCAATTACAGGAATTGCTTGATAAGGGCTTCATTCAGCCTAGTGTGTCACCCTAGGGTGCTCCAGTTTTGTTTGTGAAGAATAATGATAGTTCTATCGTATGCGCATTGATTATTTCTAGTTGAACAGAGTTACAATGAAGAACATGTATCCATTGCCTCGTATTGATGACCTATTTGATCAGTTATAGGGTGTCGGGGTGTTTTCCAAGGTTGACTTGTGTCAGGCTATCATTAGTTGGAGATTCGGGAGCCAGATATCCTGAAGACTGCTTTCAGAACTCAGTATGGTCACTATGAGTTCCTTGTGATGTCATTTGGGCTGACTAATGCCCCAACAACATTCATGCACTTGATGCATAGTATGTTCTGACCCTATCTTGACTCTTTCGTCATCTTATTCATGGAGGATCATGAGCAGCACCTGAGGACTGTGCTCCAGACCTTGAGAGAAAAAAAGCTATATGCAATATTTTTGAAGTGTGGGTTTTGGCTAGATTCAGTGGCATTTTTGGGTCATGTATTATCGAGTGATGGGATCAAGGTGGATCCGAATAAGGTGGAAATAGTGTAGAGTTGGCCCAAACTGTCCTCAGCTAGGAAGATCTGGAGTTTTCTTAGGTTGGCGGGGTATTACCGTCGATTTATAAAGGGTTTCTCGTCTATTGTAGCACCTATGACCATGCTAACACAAAAGGGTGCCCTGTCCATGTGGATAGAGGAGTGTTAGGAGAGCTTTCAGAAGCTCAAAACAGCTTTGACTACAGCCCCAATATTGGTGTTACCTACGGGTTCAGGATCTTATACTGTATATTGTGATGCATCGCGGGTTGGTCTTGGCGCGGTGTTGATACATGACCGTAGGGTGATTGCCTACGCATACAGAAAGCTGAAGGTGCATGAAAAGAACTATCCTGTCCACGACCTTGAGTTAACAACTATTGTTCATGCTTTGAAGATTTGGTGGCACTATTTGTATGGTGTCCCTTGTGAGATCTACACCGATCACTGGAGTTTGCGTATCTGTTCAAGCAGAAAGATCTCAACTTGCGTCAGCGGAGGTTGTTAGAGCTACTTAATGATTATGATATCACTATTCTATACCATCGCAAGAAGGCCAATATGGTAGCCTATGCCTTGAGTCGTCGGGCGGAGAGTTTGGGGAGCTTATCATACCTACCTGCAGTAGAGAGGCCATTGGCATTGGATGTTCAGGCTTTGGCCAACCAGTTTGTTAGATTGGATATTTCTGAGCCGAGTCGAGTGTTGGCTTGTATTGTCTCTCAGTCTTCTCTTTATGATCGTATCAGGGAGCGTCAGTATGATGACCCCCATCTGCTTGTCCTTAAGGACACGGTTCAATACGGTGATACTAAGAAGGTCACTATTGGAGATGATGGTGCATTGAGGATGCATGGCAGGCTATGTGTTCCCAATGTAGATGGTTTGGTGAGTTGATTCTCTATGAGCCTCACAGTTCGTGGTACTTTATTCATCCGGGTGTCGTGAAAATGTATCAGGACTTGAAGCAACATTATTGGTGGAGGAGAATGAAGGACATAGTGGAATATGTAGCTCGTGTCTAACTTGCCAATAGGTGAAGTATGAGCATCAGCGACCGGGTGGATTGCTTCAGAAGTTAGAGATTCCAGAGTGGAAATGGGAGCAGATCACTATGTATTTTGTTGTTGGACTCCCACGGACTCAGCGGAAGTTTGATGCAGTTTGGGTGATTATGGATAGGCTGACCAAGTTAGCTCATTTCATACCTGTGATGACTACTTATTCTTCCGAGCAACTGGCTCTAGTTTATATCGGCAATATTGTCAGACTTCATGGTGTTTCGGTATCTATCATCTCTGACTGGGGTATGCAGTTAACATCACTGTTCTAGAGGGTTGTACAACACGAGTTAGGTACCCGAGTTGAGTTGAGCACATTATTTCACCCTTAGACGGATGAACAGTCCGAACGCACTATTTAGATACTAGAGGATATGCTCTGTGCATGTGTGATGGAGTTTGGAGGTTTGTGGGATCAATTCATTCCATTTCGGAGTTTGCCTACAACAAAAGTTATCAGTCAAGCATTCAGATGGCATCGTATGTGACTCTGTATGGTAGGCAGTGTCGGTCTCTAGTGGGTTGGTTCAAGGCGGGCAAGGCTAGGCTATTGGGTACAGACTTGGTCTAGGATGCTTTGGAGAAGGTTAGGGTGATCAGGATCGACTTCGCATAACCCAGTCCAGATAGAAGAGTTACGTGGATCGGAAGGTTCACGATGTTGCATTCATGGTTGGAGAGCGGGTCTTGCTCTAGGTGTCACCCATAAAGGGTGTTATGAGGTTCGGGAAGAAGGGAAAGCTGGGCCCAAGGTTTATTGGCTCGTTGAAGGTGCTGCGGTGTGTTGGGGAGGTTGCTTATGAGCTTGCCTTGCCTCATAGCCTGGCAGGAGTCCATCCGGTATTTCATGTTTCAATGCTCCGGAAGTATCACGACGATCCATCTCATGTGTTGGATTTCAGCTCAGTCCAGTTGGACAAGGATTTGTCTTATGTTGAGGAGCCGGTGGCTATTTTGGATAGGCAGGTTCGAAAGCTGAGGTCAAAGAACATTGCTTCAGTAAAGGTTCGATGGAGGGGTCAGCCGGTCGAGGAGGCGACTTGGGAGACCGAGCAAGATATGCATAGCCGTTATCCTCATCTTTTCACCACTTCAAGTATGTCTCTATACTCGTTCGAGGACGAACGATTGTGTTATGACCCAAAATCCACTAAGGGCCGTGATGGTGCCGGACATACTGTCAGGCAAGCCAATACCAAGAAGTTAATTAAATTATAATTTTAGTATTTGTTGAAATCATTTTTTTATTTATACATTAAACAATAAATAATGAAATTCACAAAAATAACCATGAAGCCTTTAACAAAATTAATATTGAATAATCCCAAAATCATCCCAGAACCCGATGTCACAAGT
Source organism: Nicotiana tabacum (assembly GCF_000715075.1). Lineage (NCBI taxonomy): Eukaryota > Viridiplantae > Streptophyta > Magnoliopsida > Solanales > Solanaceae > Nicotiana > Nicotiana tabacum. The sequence continues at coordinate 13,879,854 of NC_134085.1, read as the reverse complement.
GCATGAGCTATCTCTAGGAAAAAATATAATACAACAAATGTCCGGAATACAAATTTTACAGAAGGTAAATACAGTAATATGAAAGAGACTCTGCTGGCTACGGGTCATCTCGAGAAGTGCAGCTCACCTAAGTCTACGAATCAACCATGCCGCTGCACCAAACTAGGCCACTAGACACGCATGCACCTGTGAAACAAAAAGCACAGCAAATGTAGTATGAGTACAAAAACAACGTATAACCAGTAAGTATCCCGCCTAATCTCGAAGAAGTATAAACGAGAGGTCGACTTCGACACTTACTAGTGGTCCAATAATAATATACCAACAATGTAGTAAATCGAGGATTTTCATAAGAATGGTTGTAATTCAATAACATGAAGCAAGTAATCAATTCTTTTATTAATAGGAAATTTCCAAATTCATTTTCATCATTTATACATTTATCTCAGGCCAGGGGGAAACAAATATCAACACCTATGAATCTCAAGGCAAGCAACACAAGCATGCACAATTCATGCCGAGGTCGTACGACCCGATCCAACAATATTTAAACTGTGCACTGCCAGAGGGTCGAATGGCACGAACCATAGATGCATCTATTTAATCTACCGAGGCGTTCGGCCCGTTCCACAATATATAAACACATTCAAACAGTCAATCAACAACTCATCAAGGAGCAAATTATCCAAGAAAAGGCAATTTCTCTTTTAAAAATCTAGAAACGATGACTAGTCTTTTAGAAGTCATTTGCACGTTCGATATGTTTTAAGCATTTTTAAATTGACAACAAGATTTCAAATATTGCAATTAAAGCATGCTTTTGGGTCCTAAACTACCCGGACTAAGCATAATAGTAGCTACACACGGACTCTCGTCACCTCGTGTATACGTAGCCCCCACAAATAGAAGCACATATCCAATTAGTTCGCCTATGGGAACAATTCCCTCTTACAAGGTTAGAAAGGAGACTCACCTCGCTCCGAAGCCTATTTCCCAATTCAAGAACGCGCTCAAACCTCCACATCGGAGCCGAACAATCCAAAAGTATTCAAATATGGTAAGAACTAATCAATAAATGCTCAAAATTTCATACTCTAATTATTAAACCAATTTTCCAACCCTAAATGCAAGGGTTCCTAAAATTCATCCCCGGGCCCACGTGGCCGAATTCCAATAATTCTTGAAGAAAGTTGTTACCCATAACCTAAGGATTAAGAATATATGATTTCTATTAAATTCTATAACAAATTTCGTTCCCTGATTTTCACATGTTAATCTACCCATAATCTATGTATTTAACTCATGTTGTGTAGAAATTATTTACCTCAAAGGGCTAGGTGAGAGCTCTTTTCCAAAAGCTCCAAAATCGCCCAAGAGATGAAAGGAAATGAGCTAAATGGACTAAATCTCGAAATTAATAATTGTGCACAGGCCTCAGATGTCACATTTGCAACACTTGGTTCGCAAATGCATCAAAACTATCGCAAATGTGAACATGGGCCTCCCCTGCCAAGGTCGCAAATGCAACCAATGAGTCGCAAATGCGGACTCTGCTGAGGTCGCAAATGCGACCAAAACATCACAAATACAAACTCTGCCTCAAATCAGGCTCCATCGCAAATGCGAAGCCTCGCAAATGCGAACAATTTCTCGCATTTGCGAGACCTGCAACTGCTGCCAAGAACACCAGAAAATCTGGTGGGTTTTCAATCCCCCCCGCACGTCCGAAACTCACCCGAGGCCCTTGGAACCTTAACCAATTATACCATCATGTCCCAAAACATGATACAATCTCGTTCGAGGCCTCAAATTACATCAAACAACGTCGAAATCGTAAATCGCACTCCAATTCAAGCTTAATGAACTTTAAAATTTCAAACTTCTACTTTAGTTGCTTAAACCTATCAAATCACGTCCGATTGACCTTAAATTTTGCGCACAAGTCATATTTGACATTACAGACCTACTCCAACTTCCGGAATCTAAGTCTGACCCCGATATTAAAAAGTCCACTTCTGGTCAATCTTCTCAAAAACCTTCAAATTTTTATCTATAGCCAAACGACTCCAAAATGACCCACGGACCTCCGAATTCACTTTCAATCGCGCTCCCAACACCAGAATCACCATAAGGAGCTATTCCCGGACTCGAAATCCCAAACAGACATCGATAACACTAAAATGCACTTCAACCTAAACTTATGAAATTCTTCCAAAAATGCTAACTTCCACAATAGGTGCTGAAACGTTTTTGGGTCTTCCAAGCCCGATCCGGACATACGCCCAAGTTCGCAATCATCAACGAACCTGTTAGAACCTTCGAATACTGATTCTGAGGTCGTTTATTCAAAAATCCAATCTTAGTTAATTCTTTCAACTTAAAACTTTCGGAATGATAATTTCTTTCCAAATCGACTATGATCTTCCTAAAATTCAATTCCAACCATGAGTACAAGCTATAATACTTGAAGTGAAGCTACTCATGGCCTCAAACTTCCGAACGATGCGCTAGAGCTCAAAATGACCTGTCGGATCGTTACTGTCACACCTCTTTTTTACTACCCTCGGAAGGGGTATAAGCTCCCAATTTATGTGACAATCGAAATAAGATTATTTTATTCACAATTCAGAGTCGCCACTTGGGATAATTTATGGTGTCCCAAGTCACTGGTTTAAAATCCCGAATCGAGGAAGGTTAACTCTATTTACGGTCTGCGAACACAGAAATCCGGGTAAGGAATTCTGTTAATCCGGGAGAAGGTGTTAGGCATTCCCGAGTTCTATGGTTCTAGCATGGTCGCTTTGATCATACTTGGCTCAATATAATTGTTTAATTACTCACTTTTAAAACCTATGCGCTTTCGCCTTTTTTAATTTAGAAATCAACTTAAAACAGGTCACGCGCACGTGTACCCGTTTGTTTGGCGCGTCAAAAATTATGTCACGTGAACATGTCCACAATTTATAATGCTTTATTATTATTAATAAAGTTTGGCCGAAGTTGCACGAACGCATACTCTGGTTTTATTTTTTAGAAATCGTAATCATGTCACACAAACGTGTCCACAATCACAATGTTATATTGAACGGGCCTAGTGCAACTACGGGCATTTGTCATTTTTATATCTAGGTTATGAGATTTATATGAGGGCCATGTATGATTAAATTGTAAATAGCACACCCCGGACTTATGTCTGTCAACAAGAGCCCAGCCCCTGGTTCAATCGATAGATAGGCTGAAAACATATTTCTGGACAAATGAACAGACCTTTCCTTACTTGACTTACCAACAAAGCGGTCAAACCAGTAACCAAGTTCATGCGTCAGTACCACGACTATTAGTAGCCTACGGTAAAATAAAAAAAACAAAAAAAAAACTAAAAGAAATGATCCAAAGCTCCACTTGTTATAGCACTTTCGGTTGAAAACACATTCTTATGGACATGATTTCTACAATCTCGTAATAAAAGAATCTTAGAATATGCTTTCTAATATGGACAGTAGATAAATCTTGGTATTTCATGTATAGACAAGAGAAAATATTTACATAGATTTCCACCAAAAGCTAGCCTACAGAGACAAACAATTATGTACACGATCCTTACTAACATAACGACAAACTTCATGGCTTCGGCCTAACAATTGAACCTATGTGATTCTTAATATATAGACAAGGCAACATTATATGCATCACATATTCCTTCGGTCATGGTGCTGAAAATAAATTTTGGACTAACATAGAGGTGCTAATATACTTTAATAACTCAATCAGTTTTAAAGAGCAGGCTATCTAAGTCTTCTCAATATTCTCCTTTCCTTTAAGAGACTGATTCATGTCAATATTAATCAAAGACAAATCATTCTCATTTAAATTAACTCAGCCAGAATACATAACCAAGTCAAAGAAGTCCGAAACCATGACTTTTATACACAAAAATAAGAAAATAATTGCTCATGCTTTAAATAAATGGGAAGAAGAGATCTAGAGTCGCTAACAAACAATGAAACAAACATATAATCACATGGCATTCATAATCGTCGAAGCTTATAAACTAGGAAACAAAGAGGAAACTCAAGATTGAAGTAAGAAATTGACCTCAAAATGTTAGAACCCCGGACGGAATTCAAACCAGAAACCAACCAAACGACACCTCAATGCACGACTGAAATAGAGCCTCCCTAGACAACGATCATCGACAACTTAAAAGCTTGATGGAAAGCTCAAACTAAACCAGAAAGACAAACTTAAACAGCTGGTTTTTGAGCGTTGAGGACACGAGATCTGGAGTTGATTTATATTGGAGTTTCATGGTTTTGTTTTTGGACTAAATATCATCACTGCTGTGTTCTCTCGATTTGTTTTTTTTTCTTATATTTACTCGATTTGGAGCTTGCCGGGGATCTGAGCGGCATAGTAGAAACAGTGGTCAGACATGGGCTTTAATGATGGCTAGCGGCTGTTTTTGAGGCATGAAGAAGATGGTGGCGAAGCTGTGAGGTGAAGAGGACGATCGCCGCGGGGAAGGTCTGTCCTTGTGTTCAAACAGTTGTTAGGTTATTCAATCTCAGAAAAATGGTTGCCTCCTTGTTTGCTGGAGAAGATCCAAATCGTAAGGAGAGGGTGTGTGTGTGAAGAAGACGATCGTTCTGGGGGGGGGGGGGGTCTGTGTGTTGTGGCGGATCAGATTTGCTTTTGGGTCCTCTCTTTTTTTGTGTATTTTTAGCTGATTGTAGAGTGTAGGGGTATAGGTTTTTGTAGGGTTTATTAGGTTAAGGGGTATGAGACTAGGAATTATGGGCTAGATCTGAAATTTAGGCCTAAAAATGGGTCGTTTAAGCCCAAATTTTATTCTTTCCCCGCGAACGAGACTAAAAATACGATCTCATTTATTAATTAATCCTACTTAAGTAAAATAACTATTAAAATAAGACTGACCGTTAAAACAAAACTATTTTTGAAATTTTTTAGAATTAAAACTGACTGCAAAACATTAATGAAACTATTTTTTTGTAATTTTTATTTTCTTATAATAAAATAAAGTAAAAGAGTCAAAATTAGTTGAAATAGAGATATTAGGCCTAAATTAAATATTTACATGCTAAAATATAAAAAATCTTGGAGAGGGTCAAAAATCACATGTCTACAGTTACATTCTCTCCCACTTAAACATACGTTCGTCCTCGAATGTGCTAAGAACGACGCTGGAGTTGTCTGAAATCACTGTTTAACACCTCGTGCACCTACCCGTGCTACTACAACCCAGTTGAGCACATTAGCTCGATCAATTCTGAAGGTATTCCCTTTTTATTCAAGCAAATAAGTTTAGATCCCAATTCCAATATCCGAAATTCTCTGCCAGGCTTGCTTTCATTATATGAACACTGTATCAATCACTACACGAGGTACCAGAACATGACTTCATGCCTTTGCTGATTTCTCACCATGCACCACATCATTCACAGGACCATAATAACATTCTCTGATCATAATAACCGACATTCCCCGAATCTGATGCTCACCATGCACCTTATGATATATATAAGTCTTTTTCCAACTCTCGCAATATTGCCACGATGGAAGAGATGTGTAGATATTCATAACCATCTGCCGAGTCAACAAATCATTGAGTCTATATTTCTGACAAGAACCATTACCTCATTCTGAACCAAATAATGATCTTTGCTCTTTCATAGACTTCATATAGTTCGACTGCACTGATCCTAGATCCAATAATCTCGTCTTACCCAATACGAACTGCTCAGGCAATAAGCCACCCCAGTCATGACCAAAAATCTCATATCCTGCCACAATATGTCAATAGGCTACCAATTCGAACATGATACATAAAGAAAACGAAATCTGGAAGGGATACCCAACTCTCGAAAAAGAAAATGAGAAACAAAACACACACAATAGAATATTGAAAATTGTACTCAACATTATACTGTTGCGGCATGCAACCTGATCCAAATAACATGCCCATGGCGGCGTGCCACCCGTCCACACATAAGATTATTATAAGGAGATACATACCGAGCTAAATTACTCATTACAACAAAATACCAAATACGGTCACAAGCACGCTAAGTGCATAATACCATCCCTGGGGAGACAAACATCGCCATAGGCTAACAAACTCAAGCACAACTGAGGTGCGACATATGTTCTGAAACTAAAGAGCCATCCTGCTCACATAACGCCATCGCTACGCAGAACCTCAACACAATAAGAAAATTATCGAGCTGTTCACAACTCACACAGAACAATATAGCATTACATGAAATAGCTAACGGTGAAATAACATCCAATGTCTGAACACTCCTCCATAAGGAGCGCTATACTGAAATGAAGATATCTGGCCTAATATAGAGCCCATATTCATACTTAAATCCATTCACAGACCTCAAGCCGATTCTGATCGTATCGAACTAGGTCTATAATCTTTCCTGGGTCCATAATAACCCCCTTTTCCCCATATAACATGAGAACAACCATCATAACCGGAGTAATCCTCCACAGTCCACAACCCAATAAATCGAGTGCCCTCCAGGCATCAATCCTCAAATTAACGATATCACCCCAATCTTCATACTTGGCTTAATTCTTCATCAATCAAGTGACTACATGCCACACATATACAACCTTCCCGTGGGGCACGCTCCCACGACATTCCGTAATAGATAACAGGTCTGCACACCCATATCACTGGTCACACTAATGTCGTAAAGCAAATCAAGAATCCGTAACCAAGATGCAAAGCCTCCGAAACAAAATGTCGATCTCAGGTGACGCTGAAAACAATACCAACTTACTCCAAATATCCAAATCCCCTTTCTGCTCATTCGAGCTCGTGACATCCTTGTCAAACACCGAACCGCAACCTTGATCCTCACTTTCAAATTTCATACAGTTCACTGCACCTAACAAGCCATGCGATAGTACAAGAACTTCATCATAACTCCTGAACCACTATTAGGGTAAACACTTCATTATATAGAAACTTTTTACTTAACTCATTCCAATAGAACCATAGCAACACGCAAGTGAATTCTCATAACCGTAGAACATTCAAATCCTCAAGTAGTGGTCTAAACCACCATAATCTTTCCGGGATCCGCCTACACATAACTGGCTATAATACTTGAATATTTCCAAATAGACTCAATTACGACGGCCGTCAAGCCTCGCACGTACCTCCACAAATCACATGCATAACTTAATCACGCTAAAGGAACTGATCACCGCCACCATTATGCCAATTCAACCATGGACAACCAATCCAACTTCTTCTAATTCATCCTTAACTTGCCTTAGAGATAAGAATAATTCCATTCCTTACATCACTATCCTAAATCCACACTTATCTTGAGTGGCTCCATTGCACGAGACCACACTATCTCCAAACCCATGAACCGTTTCATACCCTCCTTGCACACACATTCACCTCTTCAACTGATAAACCCATTATGATAATTCCCCTACGAATCCAAAGTTGTTTTCGCATTTTCCTCCCAATGCTAAACTGCAAGTTGAAAATATCATAGAACAATCCGAGCCTCTTATCATAATCTTCTACAAAAAGTCGATTCTTAACCATACTTATAGGCCCTAAATCATTAGGCACCACACTTTAACTTTTGAATACACTAGGACCGTTGTTGAGAGCTACCACTCTGACTCGGTCCCGAATATAATCAACTCCATGAATCTTCTAGCACATGAATACCCTCTCGATGAAGCACCCGGCCGAATCACTTCCCTTGAAACTCGCATCAATACAAGGAATAATTCTTGAATCCTTTCCCAAGTCTGAACATGAGCCAATAAGGCCAACTATAACACACCTTTAACAATTCCTTTGCTTAATTACCTCTTACGTTCTTTTCCCTTAGCTGAAGTAACCCATCAATGTGCTAATAACCGAAAATCTCATAAATAGACGACCATGCAATCCAACCGTAGGTAGTGGGACTCTCCCACTTAGCTTGAAGCCACTATTATACATCTCTGAAATCCACCAAGATTCTTTATTTCTTATTGACATGATGTTGCGTAATTAAACCACCAAATTCCTCGAAATCCTTCAATTAGAATTTCATGAACACTCCGAGTCTCTATAAATATTCACACATTTGACCTCTTACCGGATAGCCAGTAAAATCCTTCGCAAGAGCTTCGCCAACCACATGACCGCTGACCCGCTCATAGGAGATAACCCACCTGAGCTCGAGCTCATTCATCAGCTGCACAAGTCAATTCGCTCCTCGTGGACATCAACTAAATGTGCGACAATGTCTTCCAATTCAAAGTTATGTTGTATCCTTCTTCATATCAAGCAGCTCCTTTCCGTTATATCAAATCTCCCGCCGCATAATTGCCAATACTTAAAATTAAATCAGTAGACCCAATCACCGTCCACTAGAACTCCCAAATCACTCCAAACTTTCCTCAAGGATGTAGTTATCCTGCCACCGAATCCATATACTACTCTGCTACTCTCCCACTTTGGCCGAACCCTCTTTTTAAGCAACTATTCAACTTTTGCTCCTTACACCTGGCTTCCTTGGAAATTTGACCATCGTATGACACTTCCCACTTGTCCTTCTTCTTCCTTTGCTGCCTAGTTGTTGCCTTGATTTGAACCCTATTCTGTAGCATTTGAATTAACAGATCGCTACTAACTTTAAATCTCCCTGAAGATCATCTTTCTCGGGCCATCACCACTAGAATCACTAGTTCGTTCCTGAACCACCGCACACCGCAATCTCTGACAGTCGCTTCTCCAATACTATTTCACAAAATCCAGCCCCAAAGGCGAATCGCAGAAGATCATAACCAACGACCTTAACATATTCCATTGAGGATGACGACACCACGTCGTAGATAAAAATTCCACCACACTTGAAAACACTAAGTCTCGTTACTCCATCGATCCAAATCTAGACATTCATAGGCCAATTGCTTTTCGCCGCCGGAAATAAAATACCGAATCTCAGAATCATGCACTGAGTAGACCTCCTTTCAAGTCATACACTACTTTCACGCATGGACAAACATCCCACCATCACATCAAATACCGTGCGATAACCATTCATGAGCGTCATAGCAACCTGTGCATAGCCTCAACGCTCTCAGAAGTACAACTACAGAGCTGAAATGATAGAATATCCTTCTGCAAGGCGATGACAATAGACCAAACAACAACGCGGGGAGAAACATCCCGCACCACATATGTAGTACCATTAAAATTCCTCAATTCCTGATTAATAATAAGTGCTTCGCATCGCATAAGATCGAGTAGGAAGGAAACAAAGGCATAAGCCTCAAAGGAATCAAATCGCATGATAAGGAATCAAGAAGGGAAGTGCTCCTAATAGCCCTGTAGCCTCTTGAAGATAAGTACGGACGTCTCCGTACCGATTCGCAGGACTCTACTAGACTTGCTCATGACTCGTGAGACCTAAGGGAACCTAGTGCTATGATACCATGTTGTCATGACCCAAAATCCACTAAGGGCCGTGATGGCGCCGGACACACTATCAGGCAAGCCAACACCAAGAAGTTAATTAAATTCCAATTTTAGTATTTGTTGAAATCATTTTTTTCTTTATACATTAAACAATAAATAATGAAATTCACAGAAATAACCATGTAGTCTTTAACAAATTTAATATTGAATAATCCCAAAATCATCCCAGAACCCGGTGTCACAAGTGTATGAGCTATCTCTAGGAAATAATAACCGTTCGGAATACAAATTGGACAGAAGGTAAATACAATAGTCTAAAAGAGACTCTGCTGGCTGCGGGTTGTCTTGAGAAGTGCAGCTCACCTAAGTCTCCGTATCAACCATGCCGCTGTGCCAAACTGGGCCACTAGACATGCATGCAGCTGTGCAACAAAATGCACAACAAGTGTAGTATGAGTACAAAAATAACATGTACCCAGTAAGTATCCTGCCTAATCTTAAAGAATAGAGATGAGAGAGATCGACTTCGACACTTACTAGTGGTGCAATAATAATATACCGACAATGTAGTAAATCGAGGATTTTCATAAGAATGGTTGTAATTCAATAACTTGAAGCAAGTAATCAATTCTTTTATTAATAGGAAAGTTCCAAATTCATTTTCATCATTTATACATTTATCTCAGGCCAGGGTGAAACAAATATCAACACCTATGAATCTCAAGGCAAGCAACACAAGCATGCACAATTCATGCCGATGTCGTACGGCCCGATCCAACAATAATTAAACTGTGCACTGGCAGAGGGTCGAATGGTGCGAACCATAGATGCATCTATTTAATCTACCAAGGCGTTTGGCCCGTTCCACAATATATAAACAAATTCAAACAGTCAATCAAGACCTCATCAAGGAGCAAATTATCCAAGAAAAGGCAGTTTCTCTTGTAGAAATCAAGAAACAATGACTAGTCTTTTAAAAATCATTTACGCGTTCAATATGTTTTAAGCATTTTTAAATTGACAACAAGATTTCAAATATTGCAAGTAAAGCATGCTTTTAAGGACTTAAACTACCCGGACTATGCATAATAGTAGCTACGCACAGACTCTCGTCACCTCGTGCGTACGTAGCCCCCACAAATAGAAGCACATATCCAATTAATTCACCTATGGAGACAATTCCCTCTTACAAGATTAGAAAGGAGACTCGCCTCGCTCCAAAACCTATTTCCCAATTCAAGAACGCGCTCAAACCTCCACATCGGAGCCGAACGATCCAAAACAATTCAAATGTGGTAAGAACTAATCAATACATGCTTAAAAGTTCATACTCTAATTATTAAAGTAATTTTCCAACCCTAAATGCAAGGATTCCTAAAATTCATCATCGGGCCCACGTGCCCGGATTCTGAAAATTCTTAAAGAAAGTTGTTACCCATAACCTAAGGATCAAGAATATATGATTTCTATTAAATTCTATTGCAAATTTCATGGTAAAATGTTGCTTTTATCAAAACCCTAGGTTTTCCATCTAAACCATCGATTTTCCCTAATTTTCACATGTTAATCTACCCATAATCTATGTATTTAACGCATGTTGTGTAGATATTACTGACCTCAAAGTGCTAGGTGAGAGACCTCTTCCAAAAGCTCCAAAGATGAAAGGAAATGAGCTAAATTGACTAAGTCTCGAAATTAATAGTTGTGCACAGGCCTCAGATGTCACATTTGCAACACTTGGTTCGCAAATGCGACAAAACTATCGCAAATGTGAACATGGGCCTCCGCTGCCAAGGTCGCAAATGCAACCAATGAGTCGCAAATGCGGACTCTGCTGAGGTCGCGAATGCGACCAAAACATCACCAATGCAAACTCTGCCTCAGACCAGGCTCCATCGCAAATGCGAAACCTCACTCACAAATGCGAACAATTTCTTGCATTTGCGAGACCTGCAACTGCTGCCAAGAACACCAGAAAATCTGGTGTGTTTTCAACCCCTCCCGCACATCCGAAACTCACCCGAGGCCCTCGGAACCTTAACCAATTATACCACCATGTCCCAAAACATGATACGATCTCGTTCGAGGCCTCAAATTACATCAAACAACGTCGAAATCATGAATCGCACTCCAATTCAAGCTTAATGAACTTTAAAATTTCAAACTTCTACTTTCAGTGCTTAAACCTATCAAATCACGTCTGATTGACCACAAATTTTGCGCACAAGTCATATTTGACATTAAAAACCTACTCCAACTTCCGGAATCTAAGTCCGACCCTGATATCAAAAAGTCCACTTCTGGTCAATCTTCTCAAAAACCTTCAAATTTCTATCTTTAGCCAAACGACTCCAAAATGACCCACGAACCTCCGAATTCACTTTCAATCGCGTCCCAACACTAGAATCACCATAAGGAGCTATTCCCAGACTTGGAATCCCAAACAGACATCGATAACACTAAAATGCACTTCAACCTAAACTTATGAAATTCTTCCAAAAATGCTAACTTCCACAATAGGTGCTGAAACGTTTTTGGATCTTCCAAGCCCGATCCGGACATACGCCCAAGTCCGCAATCATCATACGAACCTGTTAGAACCTTCGAATACTGATTCTGAGGTCGTTTATTCAAAAATCCAATCTTAGTTAATTCTTTCAACTTAAAACTTCCGAAATGAGAATTTCTTTCCAAATCGACTCTGATCTTCCTAAAATTCAATTCCAACCATGCGTACAAGTCATAATACTTGAAGTGAAGCTACTCATGGCCTCAAACTTCCGAACGATGCACTAGAGCTCAAAATGACTGGTCGAGTCATTATATATTGTTTTAAAAAGGGGGAGGATGTAACGATCCGACCGGTCGTTTTGAATGTATTAGCCCGATCCCCTATTTACTACTTCCCCCGTATATTTTTCTTCTTATGTGACTTGCTGGGAGGTTGTTGTTGTGGTTTCTGAGTGATTTGGAGAAGGTTAAAACTTTTCGATTGTAGTTGGTACTTTAAGAAGACGACTTCGAAATGGATTTTCATTGATTCTATTAGCTCCACTAGGTGAGTTGGACTTAGGAGTATGTACGGATTTGAATTGGAGGTCTGTAACTGATTTAGGCTTGAAATAGTGAAAGTAGAATTTTTGGAAAGTTTGACCGGTAGTGGACTTTTTGATATCGGGGTCGGATTCCGATTTCAGAAGTTGGAGTAGGTCCGTAATGTTGAATATGACTTGTGTACAAAATTTGAGGTCAATCGGACGTGGTTTGATAGATTTCGGCATCGATTGTAGAAATTTGAAGTTTCAAGTTCATTAAGTTTAGATTGGAGGGTGAATAGTGTTTTTGTTGTTGTATGATATGTTTTGAGGGCTCGAATGAGTTCGTATAGTATTTTATGACTTGTCGGTATATTTGGTTGAGGTCCTAGGGGCCTCAAGTTGATTTTGGGTGGTTAACAGATCATTTTGGACTTAGGAAAAAATTGCAGATTTCTAGTATTCTCCATTTCTAGTGTCCTTCTTCGCGTTCGCAAGGGGAGTCCGACATTTGCAAAGAGGAACTGGAGGCAGGTGGAATTTTATGCTTCGCATTTACGATGTTGGTCATGCATTCGTGAAATTCTGAGGTTAGTCTACACGTTCGCGATAAGGGTCTCGCTTTCGCGTAGATGAAGTTGGTCCATTGGGTCCCCAAGGCCTTGTTCTACGCATTCGCATTGTGGAGATCGCGTTCACAAAGCAACAGGAATTGGAAGGTACGCGTTCATGAGAGGTCACTCACGTTCGCGAAAGAGAGATTTTTGGTCAGTGTTTAATTGTTCGACGTGAATGCGAGGTGTGACCACGTTCGCGAAGAAGAAAATACCTGGGCAATCTATAACATTTCGAAATCGAAGGTTTAGCCATTTTTATCAAAACTTGAGATAGAGAGCTCGGATTTTGACGAGATTTTGAGGGATTTTCAGAGACATCGATTGGGTAATGATTCTACACATGATTTTGGTTATATCCCACTAATCTATCATTAATTCCATCCTTTAATTTCAAATTTGGGGTGAAATATTTGGGAAACATGGGAGAAGTTCTTCAACTAAGATTTTGGATTTTGATTGGAATTTTGAAACTTGATTTGGATAATTTTGGTATGAGTGAACTCGTGAGTGAATGGGTGTTTATATTTTTTAACTTTACCCGATTCTAAGATGTGGGCCCGGGTCGACTTTTTGGGGCGATTTTATAAGTTCTTGCTTATGCTTTGATTTCATTAATTAGATTAGTTTCTTAGAGTTATATTTATAGTATGTAATTGATTATGGCTAGATTTGAGCCATTCGAATTGGATAATCGTGGAAAAGGCATTGTTACCGATTGATTGAGCTTAGTTCGAGGGAAGTGGCTTGCCTAACCTTGTGTGGGGGAAATCCCCTTAGGATTTGGTACTGTTGTGATATGTGAGCCCCATGTACGTGAGGTGACGAGTGCGTATATGAGCTATTTGTTGTAAATTCTAACTTTTACTGAATAATAACCCGATCCACCTTAATTTAGTTATACTAGCATATGTAGTTATCCTGTTTAGCCTAGAATAACATGTCTACATGTCTTAAATGCTTATCTGAACTCTGTGCAGCATGTTTAGTGGATTCCCTGCCTTTTTCCTTGACTTGTACTTAGTGTAAACTGTAGGATTTCATGTTGTAACTATTATTTCCATTGTTTTGAGCTGCGTATTTACTTTGGGACTATGAGACGGTATCCCAGGAGATCCCCCTGTATATTTACTTTGGGACTACGGGACGGTATCGCAGGAGATCCCCCTAGACATTTACTTTTGAGACTACGAGGCGGGAGTTCCCCTTGTACATTTACTTTTGGGACTACGAGATGGTATTTCGGGAGATTTCCCGCTATTTATCCTTGTGTGTTGTACTGTTACTTCTCTATGGATTTCCTTTTTGTTAAATTCCAGTCTTTTATTACATTACAACATTTCTTTGCCTTAATTATTTTATATACACCAGTGGGCCCTGACTTGACCTTGTCACTACTCGACTGAGGTTAGACTTAGCACTTACTGGGTACCATTGTGGTATACTCATGCTACTCTTCTGCACATATTTTCATGTGCAGATCCAGGTACCTCCTACCAACCCCGCTATTAGTTGCGTGTTGCTATTGCTCCGGAGACTTCAAGGTACATATGCCCGCGTCCGCAGACCTCGGAGTCCCCCTCTATCCCTTTTATGTTATTCATCCTTTATTATTTCTAGTTACTGATGTATAGAAACAATTAGACAAATTCTTAGAAGCTTGTGACTTATGATGCTCCAGGTCTTGGGGAAATTCTACGTATATTCGAGAGCTGGTTATTGTATATGTCGAGCGACATTTCTGCCAGCTATTTAATTACCTGTTGCTGTTAGTTGTTAAGATTTATGCTTTCATTTTCATTGTTACGCAAATGTTAGGCTTACCTAGTCATAATGACTAGGTGCCGTCGCGACCTCTCACGGAGGAATAATTGGGTCGTGACAACATCAGAATCTAGAAATGGGTACTCATTCTCTTGCATTTCTTTTAGAGTCAACTTCCCACTTGGTTTATCTTGAAAAGAAGTGGATTTCATACTCTGCTTCTTGCTGACCTTTGTTGTGAACTTAACAGGTGAGGTGTTGACATTCATAGCTTCTTTGTTTTCTGACTTGGGCGCAAACTTGCTCCATTTTCTGACTTCTTGCTTTTCGTTCCCTTTGCGAGGCTCATAGATAGGCAGTCTTTCGTTTCCACCAGAGGCCGTGCTTAACTCCATGTCATGGGCACGAGCCGCAAGTTCTTCAAATGTACTAGGCTTGATATCTTGCAAGATGTAGCGCAGTCCCCAATGCATGCCTTGGATGCACATCTCTATGCCAGAAGCTTCATTGGGCCTCTCTTTACAGTTTAGGCTTGCATTCCTCCAGCGATTGATAAAGTCGATAACTGGTTCACCCTTTCATTGACGAGTATTTGTAAGTTCTATCATACTCATAGTATGTCTCGTACTATAAAAGCGATTGAGGAACTCTTTCTCTAGTTGATCCCAACTATCAGTAGATCCAGCTTTGAGGTCTGTGTACCAGTCAAAAACATTTTCTTTTAATAAGCGGAAAACTACTTGAAGAGGTAATCTACATAAGTCCCAACATTGTTGCATGTCTCAACGAAGTGTGCCACATGTTGCTTTGGATTACCTTTGCCATCAAACTGTTGAAATTTTGGAGGTTGATAGCCGCAGGAATGTTTAACATATTGATCCTTGAAGTGTATGGCTTTGCGTAGGTAAAGGAGGACTTGGAAGCAACTTCATATTTTTTTATAGTCCCTTCAATGAACTCCTTTACTTGATTGATCGGAATCATCCCTTCCGAAGAGACTAGAATTTCTTTAGTGGATGCAACTTGTCGTGGGGGAGGATCAATCTCTTGAACTTATAAAGTTTGTCAGGTGCATGAGTGGATTCTTCTTCCATCAAGATTCCCACCCTGTTTGTTAGCTTGTCAATTTTAGCATATTGATTTTGCATGCACTTGGTCAAGCTAGCGATTGCTTCCGTCAAGTTTGCCAACTGCTCTTCCACAAATGAAATGTTTGTCACCATGGCTTGCATGATTGTTGTAGATGACGGGGAGTAGCATGGATTGTCACACAGATTGATTCTCGAAAGGCTTACACTATGCGGTATAAGTGGGGAGGATCCATCACTTAAAGCATCATCATCTTCCTTCACAGCAGAGTTCTTGGATCCAAAGAGGTCAATCAAAACAAGAGTTTTCTTGATCTTTTTAGCAATGTCGCTTCCTCCTTCGGGTGAGTTTATGGAAGATCTTGCTCCTTTTGATGATGAAGATCCGAAAACAGGGGTTGATGAGGACGACACTTGGAGTGCTTATTATCCTAAAGAGCTTGCTTTGCTCCTCGTAACTGGTCCGAAGCTTCCAAAGGTAACATCGAGGATGCTTTCTACATCAGCATAGAACCTGGAGTTAACAGCCTTGGTGGATGTTGATCTAGAGTTGTTCTTTGAATCCATTTCAACGTTCTTGGACTTTAGTGATTGAAAAGTTGAGATGAGAGGTAGATATTGTCCCATTAGGCATTCCAGAATTTGTAGACAATAAATTGCGGTGAGAAAATAAAATCAGGCAGAAAAATAGTGCTACAATTGTAGTATTTGATTTCAAATGATATGAGTGTACATTCTCTATGAATCATCTTCTTATTTCCAATAGAAAATAAATTCAAGGGTCTTCGAGCTTGATCTTGAATTTATATTTTTGCCATGAACGATGATCTTACATTCAACTAGCACGAACTTTGATTTGAACTCGTACTCATTGAACCTTGATTTGTTCTTCGTTCTTGAGCTGAACTTGATTGTTTGAAGCTTGAAACTTGTAGAGAAATTTGCGGTGTTTGATCCACGAGCTCTCTCTTGCTTCTTGTTATAACTTCTAGTGTCTTTTATCGATTATGAAGACCTCTATGTATAATGGTGGGAGGGAAGAGTTAAGATATGAACAAATTATTTTCAACCAATCAAATCAAAGTATGACAAGGCCGCATATTATTGGCCAGAATATATCACTTGTACATGTGGCGCGATTTCATTAGCCTTTTAATGTTACTTGGAATGTCTTGTCATTTTGACACATGACATGATCCTATTGGCTCTTCCTCTTGACTTGGCGTGCCACGTCATTTGACATGTGGCACCAAACTGGGCCTCTAGAAAGATTACATCTTGGGCTTAATGAAGTGGGCTCATCATTTTAGCTCAATTAAATGAGTTAGCCCAATGGATTAAGACTTATATATATATATATATATATATATATATATATATATATATATACACACACACACACACACACACACATACTAGCCTTTGAGTACGCGTGTACCCCATCTTAATGTATATTTTTTCTTTAAAAATAAATCCCATAAATATTACATTAAAACAGTGTTTGAATTATAAAATAAAATTTTTAGCTCCTGAATATGACGAATGTTGAACCTATATAGCTAACTTAATAAAGGAAGAAACTCGATCATCATTCCATATATTCAACTTAAACATAGTTCTAATCTATAATTTCATTCCCTCCATAACCTTTGAAAATTTAAGAGCCCTAATTTCTGTTTTTAAAAGATATTTTAAAGTGTGTCCTTTTTTTGGTCATTTTTCAAGTTCATTCTATAAAACACAAACATATCAAGTAACTAAAATAAGACTATTATTATAGCTTATTTTACATAATTATTCAAAAAAAAAAGATTTATATTATATCGATTTCATACCTTAATTTACATTGGCTTGACATTCCCACGGCTCTTCTTCATTCTCCTCACAGTCGAATCTCTACGGATCACCTCGACTCAAATATCTATTCCAACTCAAATTCGTATTCAGTGAAGAAAAAAAAAAGGTACCAAATCCTAATCTCTTTACAATTTTAAAGAAGAAATTAAAAGAGGTGCAAGATTTAAAGCACATAAAGCATATATACAATATCAAAAACAAAAAAAAGAAGCTCAATATGATCAATAAGTATCATAATTGCACAAATAAAGAATAGAAGAAGTTTACCACTCAGGATAACTGCCACGAATTACAAGAATGCGGAGAGGAAGGGTTTCATGTGTAATGTCATGGGAGGCTTTCCAGCCATGCCCCATGACCCCTTGGACGCACCTCATGGCGTCCTGGCAAGCCTCCCAACGCCCAGCTCCATGGTCAGCCCCGTGGTCTCGGCAGCGCCAAGTGACAAACACACATGTGCGTCTGTCGCCCCACCGATAGCCCATGTCAGCGCTCAGCGGCTGGTAGATGCCAACAGCGCCGCGCGCACAGACAATGCCGGGTGACAGTTCATGATGATGCCAACAGCACCGCATGCACAGACAATGCCGCGCGCGTAGATCCTGATGCCTTGCCAGCGGCCAGCCGCAGGCGGACTCCAAATAATGCCGCACGCCGACAGCTCCGCGCGCGCATACCCTGATGCGAAAGATAAAGTTGCTACCAACAGACTTGTTTTCTGCCTTGTAGAAAACTAAGTCCTTTTCATTGTAAATTTAAAGTAGTTTTATTTCATGTACTTCCATTATGTTTCTCTAGCTTAGTTAAGTCTA
This sequence comes from Nicotiana tabacum, assembly GCF_000715075.1. Taxonomy (NCBI): domain Eukaryota; kingdom Viridiplantae; phylum Streptophyta; class Magnoliopsida; order Solanales; family Solanaceae; genus Nicotiana; species Nicotiana tabacum. The sequence goes on along the minus strand of NC_134085.1, from coordinate 13,861,215 downwards.
GTCTTGTAACTTTGGTTTATTTTTTTAAGTACTATTAGGGGGGATCAAGCAATCAAACTTTCCAGCAAGAAAATAATTCTTTGTACTGGTGTCTCTCCCCCTCTACACCGCGTTGCTTTTCTGTAATAGCTTTCATCAATGCAATCAAGCTTTCTTTCATTCTCAATTCTCATTTCTGTTCTCTCAATTGCTCTTGACATTGGTTTTCTCGTACGACACTGACAATCTAGTCTAGCATACGGAGGGGACCTCAGTTGGCGGACAGTAACTGCACTGACATCAGTTGCTTAGCCTTACATCGCCCTTCCAAAGAATCTCAGGAAGGCGCCGCGTAACAGTAAATAAGCGAAAGTATCAATAGTTTAGTATAATTTATTTAAGGTAAATCTTAATTGATTATATAGTTCAAATTAAATTTTTATTGATTTTAAACTCCTAAAATTAAAAAGAAATAATTGAACTACAATTTTGTCCAGCATAAAATCTTTGTTTAAGGGTAAAAAAGACGAATGACATTTCGCTAATGACATTCATGCTTTTAATATAGTGTGTGTGTATATATATATATATATATATATATATATATATATATATATATATATATATATATATATATATTAGCCCATAATATTTATTTGGACTAGTATATTTAGAATATAATCCAAGTTCTTTTTTGAATTTGAATCCAATAAATTTTACATACCTACAATACACTTCTTACTTGGAATAAATCTGGAAATAGCCATTTAAAATGGAGGTTGTCTTCTTACAGTGACGTCTTTAAGGTTCGAGTGAAATGAATTTGTTATTTTGAATTTTTCTTGTGGTGTTTATGCTATTTCCTCTGAGATACATTTAATTTTAGAGATCTGAAATATATAGTTAAGAAAAGACATCATGTTTATTAGCCTTCTTTTGAGCCAAGGAGTGACATTAACAATTTAATTGCCATTTTCTTCAAAATGTTGCTATAAGACTGAATGTGTGATGGTTTATTAAGAGGAAACGGAACCTTGTTCATCAATGGGTTAAGATATCTATTAGCTCCAAAATCGTTATCCACGCCCCAAACTAGATACCATTCTGTAACGATCATGCAATCTGTTTGGTCGCGTAAATGGTTTTAGTGCCCTTCCCCAATAATTTCCATAATCATACCTCACAACAATCTCAAAACTAGGAAAGAAATAAGTCATCAATACGTTAGTATGATTTTAGACACGCATTAATCGAATTATCATGATCATGTATACGTTCGCGTGACATAATTACGACTTCCAAATTAAAATTAAGGTATGCGTTCACGCAACTTTGGGCGAAACAATCTTCATAATAGTTTAATAATAATTAACCGTTATGAATTGTTTACGCGTACTCGTGACATGATTTTAGCACAATAAACAAAACGGATGCACATACATGTGATTCGTTTCAAAGATTAATTTCATAATTTAACAATCAAGTAATTAAAAGCGGTAAAAGTAAAAATGCACATAGATTTAAAAATACGTAATAATCAGATAATTAAGCCAAGTATATTTTGCAAAGTGACCGTGCTAAAACCACGAAACTTGGGAGTGCCTCACACCTTTTTCCGGGTTAATACCATTCCTTACTTGATCTTCTGTATTTCACAGACTTAAATTGAGTCAAATTTCCTTGAATTAGAATTTTAAAATAAACCAGTGATTTGGGACACCATAATAATTATTCTAAGTGGTGACTCTGAAATTAATTAAATTAATCCCATTACAGTAATGTCACTTAAAGTGGAAAAATTACTTTCCCTGTAAAAAGGAGGTGTGACAATGGCCCCTTAGTATTATGATCAAAATGAGTCCCAAAAACAACGAAAAGAACTTATATATATAAGAGAAAAAAGTGGGGCGGTCATGAGGCCTAAATCCTAACCTGTAACCACTCGACCATCGTTTTGAGATCTAGTGCGCCGTTTAGAGGTTTGAGGCTATGAGCAACCTCACTTCAGGTATTATGACTTGTACGCATAGTCGGAATTGAAATTCGGGGAGTTCGGAGTTGATTTGGAAAGAGAATTCTCATTTCGGAAGCTTAAAGTTGGAAGTATCTGACTAAGGGTTGATTTTGAGTAAACGACCTTGGAATCGAGATTTGAAGGTTCCAACAGATTCGTATGATAATTTTGGACTTAGGCGTATGTCCGGATTGAGTTTTGGATGGTCCGGGAGCATTTTGGCGCCTGTTGTGGAAGTTAGCATTTTAGAAGGATTACATAAATTTGGGTTGAAGTGCATTTCAATATTATCGATGTCCGTTTGGGATTTCGAGTCTAGGAATAGCTCCGTATGGTGATTCTGATGTTGGGAGCGCATCCGGAAGTGGATTCGGAGGTTCGTAGGTCATTTTGGAGTCATTTAGCGAAAGTGAGAAATTTGAAGGTTTTGAGAAGTTTGACTGGAGGTGGAATTTTTGATATCGGGGTCGGATTTCGATTTCGGAAGTTGGAGTGGGTCTATAATGTCGAATATGACTTGTGTGCAAAATTTGAGGTCAAAAGAGTTATGAACTTTAAAGTGTTCTTGATGAAAATGATGAGTTTTGAGGTTTAATTCATAGTTTTACATGTTAGTTTCATGATTTGGTTGCACGAGCAAGTCCGTATGATATTTTTAGGTTGGTGTGCATATTTGGGTTGGAGCCCCGAGGGCTCCGGTGAGTTTTGGATAAGCCACGGAGTGGAATTTAACTTAGGGAGTTGTAGGTTTTTAGCTGGTGTGTTGCAGGCCTGCAGGCTTCGAAATTGCGAAGCCTGGCTCGCAAATGCGAGCAATGGGTCGCAAATGCGAATAATGGCCTGGGCAGCCTTCATCGCAAATGTGAAGTACTTGTCGCAAATGCGACATCGCAAATGCGAAGGCAGTATCGCAAATGCGAAGAGGACTGGATTCCTCAGGGTTTGCAAATGCAAACCCCTGTTCGCAAATGCGAGGTTAGCAGTCTGAGGGGTTCGCAATTGCGACACCTGCAACCTGCAAAACCGTAACTTAGACGTATTTCAACCATTTTTCAAACTCTTTCAAAACCAAAACACTTTTGGGCGATTTTTCAAAGGCAAGTACTCTTCCAAATCAATTTTAAGTCATTTCTAACTTGGTTTCATCAATCTTTAACATCTTTTCTCATGATTTCAACTCAAAATCAAAGGTTTTCATGGGAAAAATTGGGTGTTTTGGGTAGAACCTATATTTTTTAAATTTTGGGGATTTGGACCTCGATTTGAGGTCCGATTTCAAAACAAATTATATATTTGGATTCGTGGGGGAATGGTAATCGGATTTTGGTTCGAACCTCGGGTTTTGACCATGTGGGCCCGGGGGCGATTTTTGACTTTTTGGGAAAAACTTTAGAAAACCTATTTTCATGCATTGGAATTGATTTATTTAACATTTATTGATATAATTTAGTAACTTGTGGCTAGATACGAGCGAATTGGTGGTGGAATCAAGAGGTAAAGCGATAGTTGAGACTTGAATTGTGTTCGTGGCATCAAGATAAGTATTTGGTCTAATCTTAGCTTGAGGGATTAGGAATTGTGTCCTATTTGCTACGTGTTATTTGTTGAGTACGACATATAGGCATGGTGACGAGTATCTAAACGTTGGTGTCAAGCATGCTCGTGAGTCTTATTCTATGACTAATGTGACTTTGTTTGTATTGTTCATGCCTTAAGTGATGATTTCTATTGTTGAGCAAATCTTGTGGAAATAATAGTGATATTTGAACATTGAGGAGCATTGACTCAAGTTGTATAATGAATTGTGGAAGTATAATTGACAATTGAATCTTATAGAGCATTGGCTCAAATTGTGAATTAAAAGTGAAAAAAGAGAAGAGAATTTTTATATTGTCTTCGTTGCCGGGATGTTGTTGCTTTAAATCCTATCTCCCTTGCCAGGATGTTGAAGCTTTTGATATTGTTCCCTTGCCGGGATTTGATTGTTGAACTATTGTTCCCTTGCCAGGATTTTATTGTAATTTTATTTATTTCCTTGTCCTATTGCTTGTGATTGTTGTTTAAGTGAGGAAGAGTGTTAAAACACGAAGGGTGATGTCGTGCATTGTTTTGGTGAGAGAGTGTTAAAGCACGAAGGATGATGCCGTGTACGATTTTGTGAGGAGGAGTGGAAAAGCACGAAGGGTGATGCCGTGCCGCACGATGTACCATTCCGTGCCGATTATATTGCATTATATGGCGAGGATGAGAGTAAAAATATGAAGGGTGATACCGTGCAATTTATATTGATTCTTATGGTGAGAACGAGAGTAAAAGCACGAAGGGTGATGTCGTTCACTTATTTGATTTCTAATCCTTGTTGATTCTTGAGTTATGGTGTTCCTTGTATTTACATGCTGTTTTTTCTATTATCATTTATGTTTCCTCGCAGCATGTTTTCCCATGGCCCTCGCAAAGTTAAAAACGCGTAGTTGCTTTAGGCGCGTTATTTTAATAATATTACCTTCCTAAACTTGGGTGTGCATTTCATGTGACCCAACTCAAATTCTCAACAACGTTAAATAAAATGTGTCCTGGGCCACGGGTGCATTTCATGTGGCGTGGTTCAAGGCGTGTTTTAAATAACGTTCAATCTTCCTAAAAAATAATAAATAAAAGCGGTTTTAAAGTAAAAATGCACATAGGTTTAAAGGTGTACCAAAATAAGATAATAGGCCAATAATAGCAGTTGAGCGACCGTGCTAAAACCACGGAACTCGGGAATGCCTAACACCTTCTCTCGGTTAACAGAATTCCTTACCCGAATTTCTGTGTTTCGCGGACTGTAAAACAGAGTCAATCTTTCCTCGATTCGGGATTTTAATCGGTGACTTGGGACACCATAAATCATCCCAAGTGGCGACTCTGAATTTAAAATAGATAATATCGTTTCGATTGTCACTTTAATTGGAAAAACTCCCTTATATCCCTTCCGGGTGTAGTAAAAAGGAGGTGTGATAGCTCTGGCGACTCTGCTGGGGATAAGAACCCAGAACTTCCAATTCAGGGTTCAAGAATTCGAGCTTGTTAATGCAATTTTTATTTAGCTTTATTGTTGATATTACTGTATTTTGTGGACTTAATATGCTAAATGTTGCTTTTACCGCTTTGATATGGTTGAACTGTATATATAAACTGCTACGAAACCTCCCTCTTTCCGAGTCTTATAAATCATGTAGAAGGGTGCACTTCGTGTGGCTTCTCTTCTGTCTAGAGTCTTATCCCATTTTAAAACGAGGTTCGGACAAGTTGCAAAGCCGGTGAAGCTTCTATATTCCCGGTACGCTGCCCCCCCAGCTCGAGTTGTCTGCTCGGGTAAGCCAGGTCTAGAATAATAAACCCAGATTTTAAACCTAGAATATCTCAGCCTCATGCCGGATCCCTAGTAGGAACGTTTGATTGCATCATGTGCATTTGACTTAGGGGACTCAACACAGGGGTTGAGTCCGTCTAGGACAGGTGTACCCATAATCAAAGACCATACTGATGCATATTTTATGTGCTACTTGTGCATTTATTTGCTTTGGGTTCGCATGCTGACCGACTTTTGAATGATGAGAGAAAAGTTGGAAAGGAAACTAGCGGTATAAGGGTTGAGTGAGTTAATCACCTGTTTTGAAAAAAACCAATGTCCAAATAGTACTGAAACTCTGCCGAATTTTTTTTTGTTGAGAAAAATGAAATGAAAAAAAAGAGTTTTGTTTTCAAAAATAGTTTTATTTGCCCGAACTATGCCAGTTTGATTCTCATCGGTTGTGGGATACGTAGGCAACCTTCATCGGGTCCAACTTTCCTTTTTTGCGAGAATAGCCCAAAAATAACAAAATTTTAATTTGTCTCACAAATAAGTCGGGTGATTCCATTCTTGTTTAAAATAAGTCGAATGTTCCCAAAAAGGCGTCGGAAGGCTGTTTTTGCAAGAACAGCCACCTTGGGTCATTTTTTAACGGTTAGCAGGCACAACCTTAAAATCTTCTTCCCCGAAGTGCTGATAGGCCGTATTTGTGAAGCCGAGTTTGTTTTTGAAATGATTTTTTTTTGAAAAATGGTGTTACTTTTTCTTTTTAGGTCACAAAAATCACCTTAATAAATGTGCAGGATGAGCACAAACGAAATTGAACCCTTCACAGTCCTTAATGAGATCCCCATAAAGCTCCATATGTGGTGGAATGATCTAGGAAAAGGCAGTAGAGAAACAGTGATAAAAGTTCTGGGAGGCCTCATCGGACTATTGAATGTCAAGCCAAGGTTGGACATAATTGAAGCTTTAATACCTTTTTGGGACCCGACTAGCAATGTGTTCCGCTTTTCGAACTTTGAGCTTACACCTACATTGGAGGAAGTTGCGGGTTATGCAGGCCTTAACGGAAACCTTAGAAGTCGATACCCATTGGCACCAAGACCGGTATCCCCCCAAAGATTTCTGGATTTGCTGGGTATTAGTCGGGATATTCAGGACTGGCAATCGGATGTGGTTTGATAGGTTTCGGCATCGGTTGTAGAATTTGAAGTTTCAAGTTTTTTAAGTTTGAATTGGAGGGTGATTCGTGATTTTAACGTTGGTTGATATGATTTGAGGTCTCGACTAAGTTTGTATGGTATTTTAGAATTGGTTGGTATGTTAGGTTGAGGTTCCGGGGGCCTCGAGTGTGTTTCAGATGCTCAACGGTTCATTTTTGGACTTAGGAAAGTAGCAGATTTTTTTTGGTATTTTGTTGTAGAGATCTCCTTCATCGCGTGCGCGAGAGGAATCTCGCGTTCGCGTAAGGCATCTGGGGCAGGTGGAAATTTAATGCTTCACGTTCGCGAGGTTGGTCCCGCATTCGCGAAGCTCTGAGGTTGTATGCCTATGTGTTCGCGAAGAGATTCCAACGTTCGCGTAGAAGAGTTTGGTTACTGGGTCCCCAGGCCCTTATGCCTACGCGTTCGCGTAGAGGAGTCCCGTGTTCGCATAGGGTTGAGTTGTGAAGCCTCTGCGTTTGCGATTAGAGTATCGTGTTTGCGATGTAGAATTTCTGGGCGAGAGTAGAACTTATCTGAAGGGTATTGCACGCTCCAGTGTCTTGTATCATCGGTATTGTAACCCCCGAGGTTTTGAAGAACCGAACACTGGTCTAACCCATGCTGGAAATAAAGACAAATGGGAAGCAAGGCGAGGTTTATCTTTTATGGTAGCCTTCTTGGATGTTGTGGTTTGTCCGCGAAAAGATGGTAATATAGAGATAGATCTTGTGGGAATGATCAATGTTGCAATCAAGAAAGCCAACAACATTGTGGTTCCTCTAATCTTATCTGAAATCTACTGAGCCTTGACTATCTGTCGGGAAGGGGGAAAGTTCTTCCAAGGCTGCAATCTATTGTTACAATTATGGATGCAAGAACATCTCTGCCACCGGGTTTGGTATATGAATTACGGTTTGACCGGTTTGAGCTGCATTGAAGAATTAGGAAGCTGGGTGGCAGGTATTGAATTCCCCGAAGGAACTAAAGCTTGGCTTACACATTTGAGATCCTTGACTGCTGATAAAATTGAGTGGGCATTCGGATGGCTTCCTGCCACCGAAGCAGTGTACACGTCAGCTGAAGTATGTTATATCCTCTTGATGGGCATTTGGAGCATCCAACCTTATTCTCCCTTCAGGGTTTTTCGCCAATTAGGAAGATTTCAAACTGTCCCCAATGATGAAGATTTGAGTAAATATGCCATTTATCTGGGCCCAAAAGCCGCATTTCCAGAAGGGAAAATTCGCCAGATATGGAATGAATGTAGGTTTCTTGAACCTAAGACCATGGTGCGAGATTTAGCTAGAGGTGAAGTGGACCCTAAGTACAGTGTCTGGTTTGGCAAAAGATTCTAGATCCCCGAGAGGCCCACAAAGAGACCCCATGTCCAATAATTCACCGATAGAACATAGGTGCAATGGGACTGGTTGACCAAAGAAAACGAGTACAGGGCCAAAATAAGCCAGTTGGAAAGGCGAGTCATGGAGCTTCAGTTTGAAAATGTTGTTCAAGCCACTGCAGACAAGAGAGAAAAGAAAAAACTAGCTCAGGAAAATGAGGCCCTCAAAGCTCAGATCCAGAAGATGAAAATAGCTGCCAGAAACCCGGAAAGAAGCCGGGCTGATAAAAGACTAATAAACGGTCTGAAAAAGAAATCCCTCGAGTGTCAAAAAGACATGGAAAAATCTAAAGCTGGTCTAGCAAAAATTCGGGCAAAATGGACAAAGAAGGCAGAAGAGTGAGCACAGTTTGTTCAACAAATAAAGAGGAACTATGAAGGGACCATCACTATCCTAAGAAGAAAGATAGCCACTCTCGAGAATGAGGCAGTCAAGCAGGCTAAAGATTTTAAAGCTGATAGGAAGCACTGTTATGATCTGATGGCTCAGATGGAGGAAGGAATGCAGCAGTTGCAAAATCAACACCTTCATGACTCTCAAGTGTTAGAAGCCCGGAATCAGCAGATAGGGCGGTTGCTTCGGGAAAAAGGCAGAATTAGAGAAAGGATCAGAACCATCGCTGACTACATTACCATGAAGTGGCAAGTGTGCAAGGACATGACTCGTACCACCTTTTTCACTATAGTGATGACTTTCATCCGCCAAGTTATGAGTGATTTGGAGCGACTGCAAGGGGATCTCGCATTTAGGCCCGCGGCGAGACCGAATGATGTCCTGCGGGCACAAAGAGCATTAATGTATTCTTGATTTTACTTGAGTCTGTACCTTTCTTTTTCTGTTGGAGTCTGTTGTTTTCCTTTTTGAGTCTTTTAGCTTTGAATCGTTGTAATGCAAAGAATTTCCTCTTAATAAGAAGAATTGAAAATATTTTGTTATTCATTTTTACACTTTATCCCCAGAACTACGCTCGGTCTGATTCATGCGGGGATACGTAGACAATCTCCATAGGATTCGACCACAACCAAAAGAAAAAAATAAAATGGAAATAAAAAGGGGAATAAAGGATAGACGTGAGAAACAATAAAAGGGAAAGGTCGTGAATAGGAAAAGCCGAGATGACACAAGCAACCGAGCAAATGCATGATAGAAAGGACTAATTGCTTAGGTGCATTGCATTCCTATGTGCGGTTGCCTATTTGTTAAGCTCTAATCACTAATAAGTTTTGTTGTGGTTTCCATAATTCAAGTAGTTAGTTCACCTAAGCATACTGGCAACCCACCCATACCAAACCAGATCCAAAGGTGAAATAATCATGTCTATCCCAAATGTAGACACCAGTGTCATCGATCCTTCGAGAGAAGAAGAAGAGTTGGATGTCAATGCCATGAAAGAAGAGATGTACAAATTGAAACAACAAATGGCCGAAATGTATCAGGCCTGGGCTAAAGGACAACCACCATCAGCTTACCCGGCTAACCTTACCTTCACCCCACCCCCAGCTCAGTCTCAAGATGATCCTATCACTGATCTGTCCCCGAGCTTTCCCATTTACCAACACTACCGGGGCACCACTTCTCATACACCACAGTTTCCATCCCCTAAACCAATTCCATACCCTCCTCCACCAGTAACTCCTGTCTTCGTAGCACCTCTACCAGCTACACTCCACAAATCTCCTAGCGAGCCAATGTTCCAGGCCCAAGACAACCAATACTACCCCTCGGAGCCCACTTTCAAAGCTCCAGAAACCCATTCCTATACTCCTCACTTTGACTTCCCGATAGAAGCTGATAAACCATCTAAAAATCCCGAACAGGAAAAAATGTTCAGGAAAGTTAAAAGCTTAGAACAATCATTCAGGGACATGCAGGGATTGGGAGGTCAAGTAATTGTGGCCTACAAGGACCTATGTCTGTTTTCGAATGTGCAATTGTTGGCAAATTTCAAGATGCCCAAGTTTGATCAATACAACGGGCACGGTGATCCAGTAGCCCACTTGAGAGGTTTTTGCAGCAAGATGAGGGGAGCAGGAGGAAAAGATGAATTGTTAATGGCTTACTTCAGTCAGAGTTTGAGTGGATCAGCATTGGAATGGTATACCCGCCAAGATTACGGAAGATGGGACACATGGGATGATCTGGCACAAGCGTTCGCTTGTCACTTCTAGTACAATCTTGAGATCATTCCAAATCAACTGTCCTAGACTAAACTGGAGAAAAAGCACAACGAAAGTTTCAAGGAATACGGTTTTCGATGGAGGGAGCAATCAGCAAGAGTAGATCCCCCAATGAAGGAAAGTGAGATGGTGGATTACTTCCTACAGGCTTTAGAACCTACCTACTATGGCCATCTGGTCTCAGCTATGGGGAAGTCATTCAACTAAGTGGTGAAGATGGGGGGCATGTAGAAGAAGGCCTCAAGTCGAATAAAATAATGAGCTATTCGGCTATCAAATCAACTACTCAGGCTATTCAGGGAGGCATAGGAGGGATTGGGAAAAAGAAGAGAGAGGACGCGGCAATGGTTGAGTCAGGAACTTGGTCCGGATCCAGAGGATCACCTTACCACTACAATCAACCTCGACCCCACCAACAAACTTACCATCACAATCCACCCCAACACTACTATCCCCCACTAGAACCTCATTTTTCTGTCCACCATACACAAGCATACAACCAACCTCTTGCCCACACGCAATGGCATGCTCCCGTTCCACAAAATACTTACCCACATCCACGAGCCTACCAAAACACTCCCGGACCAAATTTCCAGCCTAGTCAAGCATTTAAGGGTAAAAAGTTGCAGAAAAAGAAAACCTTTACTCCATTGGGAGAGTCGTACACTAGTCTGTTCCACAGGCTAAGACAACTGGATATGCTGAGTCCGATACAGTCCAAACTGCCAAATCCTCCTCCAAAGAATCTTGACTATACTGTCCGCTGTGAGTATTGTTCTGGTACTCCGGGTCATGATACAGAAAAGTGCTGGCACTTGAAAAGTGCGATACATGAGCTCATTGATACCAATAGAATTGAAGTTCAAGCACCCGAGGCACTCAATATCAAAAGGAATCCGATGCCAGCCCATCAGGAGGCAAATATGATTGAAATAGTGCATAAGGAGGGGGAACCCAAAAGACCATCACAGACTATCATGATGATTTGTTCCAGTGGAGTCAAGACAGTTGAACAATCAGTAGGTGAGGAGTCGGTGCTCAAGTCGAGCAAAAAGAGTATTGGGCCATCTGTAGCAATTGAGAAGGGATCTTCAAGCAAGGTTGCAACGAAACAGGAAGGGATAAAGGTGATTGTACCAGGAGCGGTAAGCCAACCCATCATAATCGTGGAGGTGCCCGCGCAGATCGGGTTATTATTAAACCGGTAACCCAGTTACCAATAATCAACAGCAAGGCTATTCCATGGAATTACGAACGGGTAATAGTGATGTACAAAGGGAAGGAGGTCAAAGAAGAAGTTTGTGAAGCCCGGGGTTTGACTCGCTCGGGAAGGTGTTTTACTCCCGAGGAGTTAAGAAGAACAAAAGATAATCTAGCGCTGGTAAAAAAGGCCGTAACTGAGGGAGAAGCAGAAGAATTCTTGAGGAAGATGAAGCTACAAGACTACTCTATCTTGGAACAATTAAGAAAGACGCCTGCTCAAATTTCGCTATTGTCATTACTAATCCATTCGGATGAGCACCGTCAAGTTTTAATGAAAATCTTGAATGAAGTGCACTTTCCTGATAAGATCTCCATGAATCATTTGGAGAAAATATCCAACAAAATCTTCAAAGAAAACAGAGTCACGTTTTCCAATGATGAATTACCTGTAGAAGGTACTAAGCACAATAGAGCTCTTTACCTCACAGTAAAATATGAGGACTCCGCGCTCACCCGGATATTGGTCGATAACAGTTCCAGTGCGAACATTTTCCCTCTCTCCACTCTGAGCAAGTTGAAAGTAGAAGATGAGAGGATTCATAAGAATAGTATCTGCGTGCGGGGATTTGATGGCGGAGGCAAAGATTCAGTTGGGGATATAGTACTAGAGCTGACAATAGGGCCAGTTGAGTTCACAATGGAGTTCCAGGTGCTAGACATAGCTATTTCCTACAATCTGCTGTTAGGACAACCTTGGATTCATGCCGCCAAGGCAGTACCGTCTACCTTGCATCAGATGGTTAAATTTGAATGGGACAGACAGGAAATTGTGGTGCACGGTGAGGATAATATGTGTGCCCAAAGTGATACTATCATACCTTTCATCGAAGTTGAAGACGACAAAGGGCCATGGGTATATTAGGACTTTGACGTAATATTAGTTGAAAAGATCCCAGATGGGGAAAAGCATTCCAGTTCCTAAGGTAACAACAACGTCAGTCATGGTGGCTTCTGAGATGTTGAAGAATGGCTTAATACCTGGCAAGGGTTTGGGTGTTTCGTTGCAGGGCATTATGCCAGTATCTTTGCCCAAAAACTTGGATACCTTTGGTCTGGGGTTTAAGCCCACAACTGCGGATGTAAGAAGAGCCATAAAGTTAAGGTAAAGGGCGTGGGTCCTTCCAAAGACCATCCCGCGGGTGTCCAGATCATTTGTTAGGCCTAGTGCCAAAAAGTGCCCAACAACAACGGTTTCCGGTTCATTGGCTGATGTTGATGGAGATTTGGATAAGGGGTTCGAGAGGTTGTTCAGTGATGTTAACATGGTGGAAACTGGAGAAGGATCAAGTCAAGCGGATGTGCAATTCATTGGGCCAAGTGCAAAGATTAGTAATTGGGAAGCTACTCCTCTTCCTACTCGGAAGGAGCTTTGGTAGTGGGCTTTGATTTTTTTTTCCAGTTTGTCTGGGTTATTCCAGGGTTGTAATCTAGATTGTTATCTTTCAGTCTATTTTAGCGTGCAAACCTTGTTATCTTTTATCATTCAATGAAATGCAATTTCTCTTTCTTCATCATTCATGATGGTTTTCCATGTTTTTTTTCTTTTCTTTTCTGTACAGTTATTTTTATGTTGGTTCTAATGACATGGCATGCATGAGGAATCCTCAGCCTAGTCTTAAACATCAATTTGATTTTGAAATAATAATTCAAGAAGTAGAGTGTGATGACGAATCAGAATATGATGAGGATGAGGCTTTTGAAGAGATTAGTAAGGAATTAAATCACTTTGAAGGAAAACCCAAACCCAACCTGAATGATATAGAAGCCATCAATTTAGGGGACGCAGATAATATCAGAGACTAAAATAAGCGTCCACCTTGAACCAAAGATCAGGGAAGAGATAATCAAAGCACTGATTGAATACAAAGATATTTTTGCATGGTCATACGACGACATGCCAGGTTTGAGCACTGATTTAGTGGTCCACAAGTTACCCACTGACCGGCATTCCCTCCCGTCAAGAAAAAATTGAGAAAGTTCAAAACTGATATGAGTGTGAAGATTAAGGAAGAAATCACCAAGCAGTTGGAGAAAAAGGTCATTCGGGTCACACGATATCCCATTTGGTTAGCTAATGTTGTTCTAGTACTGAAGAAGGATGACAAGATTAGAGTATGCGTCGATTACCGCAATCTCAACAAAGCAAGTCCGAAGGATAACTTTCCACTACCCAATATCCATATTTTGATCGATAATTGTGCCAAGCGTGAGATTGGATCTTTTGTGGATTGCTATGCCCACTATCATCAGATTCTAATGGATGAAGAAGATGTAGAAAAGACGACATTCATCACTCCATGGGGAAATTATTGCTACCGGATAATGCCATTTGGTTTGAAGAACGCTGGGGCAACTTATATGAGGGCAATGACTACTATGTTTCATGATATGATACACAAGGAGATTGAGGTATACGTAGATGATGTGATCATAAAATCAAAGCATCAGGCTGACCATGTTGGGGATTTGAGGAAATTCTTCCAGAGGCTTCCCATGTACAACCTCAAGCTTAATCCTGCCAAGTGCGCATTTGGTGTTCCATCCAGAAAGCTGTTAGGGTTCTTAGTCAGCCATCGAGGCATTGAGTTGGACCCGTCAAAGATCAAATCCATACAAGAATTTCCACCTCCGAGGAACAAGACTGAAGTGATGAGTCTGTTAAGGAGGTTGAACTACATTAGCAGGTTTATTGCTCAGCTCACGACAACTTGTGAGCCTATTTTCAAGTTGCTGAAGAAGAATGATGTGGTCAAGTGGAGTGATGAGTGTCAAGAAGCATTTGATAAGATAAAAGGATACTTGTCAAACCTACCTGTGCTGGTTCCACCAGAACTAGGGAGACCTTTGATTCTTTACTTGACAGTCCTGGAAAATTCATTTGATTGTGTATTAGGTCAGCATGACATCACTGGCAGGAAGGAACATGCCATCTAATATCTTAGCAAGAAGTTCACGACTTATGAGGTTAAGTACACTCACCTGGAGAGGACATGTTGCGCCCTAACTTGGGTAGCACAAAAATTGAAACATTATTTGTCATCCTACACTACTTACCTCATTTTGCGCTTGGATCCATTGAGGTATATTTTTCAAAAGCCTATGCCCACAGGGAGACTTGCGAAGTGGCAGATTTTGCTCACAAAGTTTGACATCATCTATGTGACTCGGACTACGATGAAAGACCAAGCATTGGTCGATCATTTGGCCGAGAACCCGGTCGATGATGAGTACGAGCCATTGAAAACTTATTTTCTTGATGAAGAGGTGATGCATATCGACGAACTGGAACAGATTGAGAAACCTGGTTGGAAACTTTTCTTTGACGGGGCTGCCAACATGAAAGGAGTTGGAATAGGGGCTGTGCTTATTTCTGAAACAGGGCATCACTATCCTATTATGGCTCAGCTTCGGTTTTATTGCACCAGCAATATGGATGAATATGAGGCATGCATTTTGGGTTTGAGGCTAGCTGCAGACATGGATGTCCAGGAAGTTTTGGTCTTGGGAGACTCGGATCTTCTGGTACATCAAATTCAAGGAGAATGGGAAACATGAGATTTGAAGCTCATACCATACCGACAATGTTTGCATGATCTTTGTCAACGATTTCGATCAGTGGAGTTCAGGCATATTCCAAGGGTCCATAATGAGGTTGCCGATACTTTAACTACCCTGGCATCAATGTTACACCATCCAGACAAAGCTTATGTCGATCCTCTGCATATTCAAGTTCGAGACAAGCATGCTTACTATAACATGATAGAAGAAGAATTTGATGGCGAACCATGGTTCCATGATATCAAGGAGTAGATCAGAATGGGGATATATACAGTGCAAGCCATGGGGGATCAAAAGAGAACAATTCGACGGTTGGCAAGTGGGTTTTTCTTAAGTTGAGAAGTTTTGTATAAAGAAACTCCTGACCTTGGATTGTTAAGATGCATATATGCTAGACAAGCTACGACTATCATGTCTGAAGTACATTTGGGAGTCTGTGGACCACATATGAGCGGATATGTGCTGGCAAAGAAAATTCTCCGAGCAGCTTATTATTGGCTCACCATGGAGCGAGATTGTATCAGGTTTGTGTGCAAATGTCATCAGTGGCAAGTACATGGAGATTTAATTCATTCTCCACCATCGGAATTGCACACAATGTCAGCACCATGGCTCTTCGTTGCTTGGGGCATAGATGTCATTGGACCAATTGAACCAGCAGCATCCAACGGACATAGGTTCATTCTGGTGACCATTGATTATTTTACCAAGTGGGTTGAGGCTAAAACCTTCTCAAGTCTGTAACCAAGAAAGCAGTGGTTGATTTTGTTCACTCAAATATCATCTGTCGATTTGGAATCCCAAAGGTGATCATCACGGATAATGGTGCTAAACTTAACAGTAATTTGATGAAAGAGGTATGCCAACAGTTTAAGATTACACATTGCAATTTTACCCCATATCATCCCAAGGCGAATGGAGCAGTCGAGGCAGCCAACAAAAACATAAAAAAGATACTTCGGAAAATGGTAGAAGGTTCGAGACAATGACACGAAAAATTACCATTTGCGTTGTTGGGTTATCGCACTAATGTCGGTCCTTCAGTAGGTGCAACTCCTTATTTGTTGGTATATGGCACTGAAGTAGTAATACCTACAGAAGTTGAAATCCCGTCCCTTCAGATTGTCGCTGAGGCTGAGATTGATGATGATGAGTGGGTCAAAACCCATTTGGAGCAGTTGAACTTGATTGATGAAAAACGATTGGCAGCAGTATGTCATGGCTAGTTATATCAAAAGAGAATGGCAAGATCATACAACAAAAAGGTGTGTCTCCGGAAGTTTGAAGTGGGTCAGCAAGTGTTAAAACGTATCCTTCCACATCAGGCTGAAGTAAAAGGCAAGTTCTCCCCGAATTGGCAAGGGCCATTCATTGTAACCAGAGTATTGTCCAATGGTGCTTTATGTTTAACAGACATCGAAGGAAAATGCATAGACATGGCTATAAATTCTGATGCAGTCAAGAGATATTATGTATGATTTCTTTGGTATAATTGTTGATTGTTTGTATTTAGCATTATTTCAAAGATTGAAATGACGAAGGCAATCTGTTCTGCTATCTAAACACTTTACCCTTTGTTCCCCCTTTTGAGCCTTATTTATTTCTTTTATACCCCTCTTTTGGAATTAATAACGAAAAAGAGAGAAAAAAAAGAAAAGAAAAAAGAGAAAAGAAAAGAAGCGAAAAGAGAAAGTACAACTAAACAAAGAAATTCGGGTGTGAACTATGTTTGACCTGATTCCTGTTAAGGATACGTAGGCAGCCTCACGGTTCGATCATAGTAAAATAAAATATCAAAAGTTCCCGTTCAAGAAACTGGGGCAGAAGTTGTGATTGTAATAAGAAATGTGATTCCAAAAGTTGTAATTCTAACCCATTTGAAGTTGTTCTGAGCCGTTTTATACCCTTTTCTTTGCAAACATATCCAAGAACCCACATTGTTGTCCAAAGAAAGACCTCCCGATCAATCTTCGAGAGATGCCAAGTCAAGCAATGTAAAGAGAATTCATATCAGGGGCAACACTTCGGTTTAAGCAAGAGAAATCAAAAAATGAGAGAGTTTTATTGTTGAAAACCCTCATGGGCACCATGAGGCGACGAAAGCCGATAGAAAATAAAAATGAGATAGTTTTATTGGTGAAAACCTTCGCGGGAACCATGAGGTGACAAGGAATTTAGGAATAAACAAATGAGAGAGGTTTGTTGATAAAAACCCTTCAACGCACTACAAGTTGAACAAGGTCCGTAAGTTGGCGGAAAGTAAAAATTGGGTTGTGGAAATCTTAGAGCACAAAGTAAAACAATTGGAAAGGAGATTGGTTAAATAGACTGGGCTGATTAATCCAAAATACATACCATGATCATTGGTGTCAGTGACTCCACTCAGATAAGTTTCTTTTCCTATCTCCAACAATCATCCAAATTTGGATTTTCTTCTTTATTCTTAATTCTCAAAATAGTTCCATTTCATTGTTGTTAATTTTACTCCTCTAAAGCTCTTCCAAGGTTAGCCTTGTTTCAACAAATAAGAAGGAATGTCAAAGTATACAACTAGATTCAAAATTGCACAAAGCAAAATGCGGCTAGGACATGCTAGAGATAGTATGATGAAAAGTGGGGCATAGAGTGTGAGCAAAGGTTAAATCGGTGGAATGGTTCAGTAATGTCGTGGGAGATGTATGGTTTCAAATAAAAGGGTCAAAAGTGAAAAAAACAGTTGGGGATCCTATGGTTGAGGATCATTCGGGAGGTCAAAACAATTCTCGACCAGTTCAAGGCAGTCGGTCGAAGCAAAGCATGGCAAAGAGAAAACCATCCCCAACAAGAATGCCATAACTAACCACGACATTTTAAACTAACAAAATTTTCTTTGATTTAAAACAGGGGAAAAGATGGCATTTGTTTCAGGAAGCCCTCCGTAAGGAAAGCAAGTACCAGGCAGGTTTGATCACAAAATTCTCAGGACCCTCCTGGAAAATGGGACCTAGGCTAAAATCTAAAACAATCATAAGGAGTAAATATAGCATAAATATACACCAAAGGAATATAAGTTGGCTTCAAAGTTTGCATAGGAGTTTTCAGGGCCCGCCTAAATAATGGGATGTAACTTTAAGAATTCCATTAGCTAAGTAAGTTCTATTATAAGAGAGTATAATTTAGCTATAAAAATATCATTCGTAAGATAGGCTCTAATTTGAAATTTCAGGACCCTCCTAGATAATGGGATGAGGTTTTAAGACCATGTGATATAACAAGTTTCATTAAATCATGACTTTTAAAAATATAGCATAGCTTTGAAATTGGCATTTCATTAGAGATTTTCAGGACACTCCTGGATAATGGAATATAGCTTGCAGATTATTAGAAATATTTGGTAAAAGGATTCAATTAACACTCATAGATGCGCCTAGTTACCAAACTGGGACAGAAAATTTTCTTTTGTTTTGTCTATTTTGCTGAAGTCAGACGCCCGTCTGAAGAATAGGGAAAACAACATGGATGTTAAAGATAAAAGCGTGACCAAGTACTAGCAATCAGGCGTCCACCTGGAGAACAAGGAAAAACAGTTGAAATATCAGCAATCAGGCGTCCACCTGGAGAACAAGGAACAACAGTTGAAGTATCAGCAATCAGGCGTCCACCTGGAGAACAAGGAACAACAGTTGAAGTATCAGCAATCAGGCATTCACCTGGAGAACAAGGAATAACAGTTGAAGTATCAGCAATCAGGCGTCCACCTGGAGAACAAGGAATATAAGTTGAAGATTCAGTAATCAGGCGTCCACCTGGAGAACAAGGAACAACAGTTCAAGTTTCAGCAATCAGGCGCCCACCTGGAGAGCAAGGGAGTACAGTTCAAGTTTCAGCTTTCAAGTTCTTACTGATATTTTGTAACCTGATTTAGTTTACACTCACATATGTGCCTAGCTACCAAACTGGGGAAGAAAATTTTCTTTGTTTTGTCTATTTTTGTTGAAATCAGGAGCCCACCTGGAGAACAAGGGAATACATTTCAAGTTTCAGCAGTCAGAAGCCCACCTGAAGAATAAGGGAATGCAATTCAAGCTTCAGTAATCAGGCGCCCACCTGGAGAGCAAGGGAATACACTTCTTTCGGCAATCAGGCGCCCACTTGGAGAGCAAGGGAATGCAATTCAAATTTCAAGTAATCAGGATCCCGTCTGGAGAACAGAGTAAAGGAAACAATAGTCAAAGAAAGACATTTAAAAGGTTCAACAATCAGGTACCCGCCTAGAGAAAAAGGGAAATCATTTCAACAAATACCATTCAAGTCAACCATAAAGGAACTTCTGAGGGAAATACAAATCAACGAGGCAAAAGCAGTCACAAGATCAAGTTTGAAAATAAATCTTTGTAAAGCATAGATCATAGCTTAGTCTAGCTTCTTCATTTTGTCATGGTGTAATAAGGAGGTCAGTAAGCAGTATCAGCAGCAGTAGCAGTAACAGTGAAACCACAGTTTATGGTAGTCCCAGCTACTGAAACTTCCCGAAGTACATTGACCTAATTACTTTATAGCCAAAGATATGTAGTAAACCTTTGAAGCAGAGGTTCGGTCAAATTCTTTCAAAAAATGCTTCCCACGGAGTCTTTAAACGGGCAAAAATCGCTCGTATCCGCTCACTTTATCTTTGCACGAAAACTCTTCATGTTTCCGGGAAAAGAGGGGCAGCTGTGAGCACGTGATTTTTGCCTCATACGAATTACTCCAAAAGAATTCCCAAAATTAGGTCTTTTATTTAATAATGTGTTATTTTTTGGAATTATTATGCTATTTTCCTTATTGTTTGTATATGTTTGTGTACATGTTTAATGCGTTAAAAAATACAAAAATGCGGTATCTGTATTTAGGATTTAATTTTACATTTTCTAGATTAATTAAGTGAATTGTTGTTTTACAAAAAATAAAAAATTCAAAAAAATAACGTATTTTGCATTTTTAATGTTTAATGTCGAAATTTCGTGATTTTCTTTTTGATTTGGTAAATAATATTTGGGATAATTATTATTTAGAGTTAATTAGTATTTTTGATAGGATGATTTGATTTTATAATTTAATTTAGGATTTTAGTTTTAATTTTTGGAAAAAAAAAGGGAAGAAAAAAAAGGGAAGAAAAAAAAGGAAAAGAATTAAATAAAAGAGGAGGAAATTAGATCTGGGCCAAAAAATCCCCAGCCCAAACAAAAATCCACTCCAATACCCGCCCAAATACCCCAGAACCGGCCCAGAACCCGCCAAACCCAGTCCGTTTCTTTTTGCTCGACCAAACGACGTCGTTTGGGTTCAATTAATCGGAGCCGTTAAAGCTTGTTCATCCAACTGTCTATAAACACGTCCCCTCACCCGTATCCGACCCCGACCCATTTACATCAGAGCCCGATACGGTCTTAAAGGTATCTAAATGTCGTCGTTCCATTTAGTCAGATGATCCAAGCCGTTGATCTCGTTTGATCGAACGGCCTGGATCCAATTCCACCCCAGTATATAAATATCCAAACACACCCCGCCCCCATCAGAACCCCCCATCTCATCACTCATCTTCCTCACCCAAACCCTAGAGACTAGCCACCACCATTCCCCACCGCCTTCTGGTGGTGGCGCCGACCCCAACCCACCTGAAAATTACACCCCACAACCGTCACAACCTCCTCTCCCCAAATCCCTGCTCCAATTCCTTCGAACACTCCTGGAACTCTTCGAATATTGATTCGAAGAGATGAAACCTAGCCGCCACCACCTCTGAATTCCCCCAAATTGACACCCTAGGATCTCTTCCCATCCCTCTTCCATAATCTCCAAGAATTTTCCTTCAAATCCATTCTAAACCCTTTGAATCTCAAATTCCAAATCCGGGTTCCAAAAGCTAAACCTAAAACTCGAAATTAATGATGATGGTTTCAGTTTTAGAGCTGGTTTCGTCACAAAATAATGTTATTCATTTGTTTTGGCAAAAAACAAGTGATTAACATTATTTGGCGATGAAATCAGAAAGTCAGGGTACCAAGATTGCTTTCCAGTTAGTCGGTGAGTTCTTTCATGTTTTCTTCGTTTATTTGGTTAATTTTTATTCTGATGTTCATCTCCCTCTTCTCTTTTTCTTTTTTGGTCGATTTCAGTTGAAATTCGATCAGTCTTCTGGTATAACTTATTTTTGTTCACTATTTGTTTCTCTATATTGAGTTTTTGGATTTGTTTTGAATAATTGGGATATCAGTTTGTCTTAAACTTTGAAATTATATGTCTTGTGATTGTTTAGTCAGTCAAATTAAGGATTAGCTTAAGTTTAGTTAATTTTATTTAAATGTGTATAATAATCGACTGATTAATATAAGTTTAATTCAAGTGTTTACCTACTTAAGAAGTTTCTAGTGGATAGTAGAGTTAGGATTGCACTAATTGAGTGGATAAGTGAGTGGATAATTGATTGCACTAATTGAGTGGATGATTTAAGAATTAAAAAGTTGAATTGATAATGGTAAATGCACTAAGTTGAATATTTATTTATAGACACTAAGAGACACGCTGAAAAGTCTCTAAATACTAAAGGATACAGAGAGGACAGGAGAGATTCTGAAAATACTAGAAATAAAGAACAACATTTTCTGAAAAAAAACTAAAATAAATACTGAAGAGATTTTGAGAGAGTATAAAATTCCCAGAAAATACAGTATACTACAAAGGAACTACTGTTCCATTGATCTTCCTTTGAATCTGGAGGTTTTTGACATTTCGAAACAGTTTCTGATTTCTCTTTGTTATCGAAGAAATGGTTTAAATCTAGTTTTTGAAAGTTCTGGGTTGAGTTCTATTGCCTGGTTACTGTTCCATTGGATTTAATGAATTGATTTCATTGTTCAACTGGTTGAATCTGAGCTTTACTGCTCCTGCTGCCTGTTTCTTCCTTGCTGAAGTAATCCTGCTGTTGCTTCATAACTTACAGATTTTTGTTGTTTGTTTACTATATTCAGGTACACATTACTGATTCTGAACATATAGAAATGGATCATATGATTTGAAGAAATGGAGATCCTTGCACTTATTAGATATCTTATGTTCTTTGTTTTCTTTCAATATGCTTAATTTGTTTCTTCTGTTTCTTTTAGCATGTGTAAAATGAGGTCACACTAGTAATATTTGATACCTATGGTGAGGACTGTAATGGGACTCTTCTTTGTGCTTGTTAATTTAGTTTGTGTTTAATAATTTCCCATGAATTTGGATCACTGTACTGTTATGAGACTAATGTGAATCATCAAGTACAACTTTAAGATTTTTCTGTTGAGCAAAATATGGTACTCTTGGTATTAGGATCTAGAGTAGTCTTCATATCTTCATGACATATGGACATATTTAAAAACCCATTAAGTGTTCGGATGCAATCTGAAAATAGAAGCTGACATGTCTTGATAGTAATGCTATTAGGATGATTGGTTATAAGGCTCTATGGAAATTTTATTTAACATTTCTAATTTCAGTAATAAGTGGTGATGCTCCTGATTTTCAAATCTATGTAGTTTGAATGTATTTAATCATGAGATTTATTCTTGTATTGAAAGGCAGAGCATTTTCTTATTACTTTTTCATCATAAAAGCTTGTCATGTAGTTAAAAGGCTAGGGGTCTAATATCTTCAAAAAAGGGACGTCTGCCTTGTCTTCAGACATAGGCTAAATGCCAAGGCTTGAGGCTGATGGGTTTAATTTGAAGCCCAAGAAAATTAGCCCATAGCCATGAAATATTGCTTCCATGAGAGTTTGATACCAGATCCCCGGGTTTCAGTATTTGCCCATGGGCTCGAAAAATCTGATTAGTTCAATAGCACTAGGATTTCGATGCAAGTTTTGTTTACAAATATTAATTCAACTTTCAGGGGTTTAAAACTTCAATTAATCTGTGTTTAAATGATTTTGGTACAATTTATTGACTTGTGGTTTGGGCTCTACGGTTAGTTCAGTTAGTGAGAGAATTAGAATCAGACTTGGGCTTATTCTGATTTTGGGCCCAAAGGCATCTGCAACGAAGAAGACTGTTTACATTTTACCATTTGGGCCATCCGTCACTGGCATTAATTATCAAGTTTTAGATTAACATTTCATAGATGAATGGAACCCAGGATCCTTTCAAGCAATCAAATCTCTTAAATTAGTGGAGGCGAGCCATATTAGATAATGAAAATAGCTTATGGCCCCTTCAATTTTTTTAGTTTTCCTTTAAAATAAGTCAAGGTGCGCCGCGCCAAATAAAATCTCAAATGCGTGGCCCTCATTTATTTATTTCTTTTAAATCCTTAGAATTCGAGGCAAGCCATTTAGCAAATTTCCCATGGCCCTCGCAAAGTTAAAAACGCGTAGTTGCTTTAGGCGCGTTATTTTAATAATATTACCTTCCTAAACTCGGGTGTGCATTTCATGTGACCCAACTCCAATTCTCAACAACGTTAAATAAAATGTGTCCTAGGCCACGAGTGCATTTCATGTGGCGTGGTTCAAGGCATATTTTAAATAACGTTGAATCTTTCTAAAAAATAATAAATAAAAGCGGGTTTAAAGTAAAATGCACATAGGTTTAAAAGTGTACCAAAATCAAATAATAGGCCAATAATAGCAGTTGAGCGACCGTGCTAAAACCACGGAACTCGGGAATGCCTAACACCTTCTCCCGGTTAACAGAATTCCTTACCCGGATTTCTGTGTTTCGCGGACTGTAAAACAGAGTCAATCTTTCCTTGATTCGGGATTTAAATCGGTGACTTGGGATACCATAAATCATGCCAAGTGGCGACTCTGAATTTAAAATAGATAATCCCGTTTAGATTGTCACTTTAATTGGAAAAACTCCCTTATATCCCTTTCGGGTGTAGTAAAAAGGAGGTGTGACAATTGCTTCGCGAACGCGAAAGTCTTGCCGCGTTCGCGAAGAAGGGGAGTGCTAGGCAGTATCATTTTGAAGATGGGATTTGGACCATTTTCCTCCATTTTTCATTTGGTTGGACGATTTTGTAGCTCTTGGAGGAGAGATTTTCGTCATCTAAGTCAAGGTAAGTTGTTCCCACCTCATTATAAGTTAAATACATGGTTTGTATAAGGATTTAAACATGAAAATTTGTAGAAATTGTGGGGTTTTGGTTGAAAACCTAGAAATTGGTATTTTTGGATTTTGACCGCGAATTTGGGCATGGAATTGCAAATAAATTATATATTTGAATTCGTGGAGTTATGGGTAAAGTTTATCTTCGAAAATTTTTGGGATCCGGGCATATGAGCCCGTGGGTGATTTTTATCGACTTTCCGAACGGAGTTGGAAATTGTTGTAAATAGGATTATAATTAGTATTTGAATATATATTATTGCTCATTTATTGACTAGTTTTTGAACGTTGAGCATTGATTTGAGTTGCTTGTATGACTTGGAGCCGGTTATGGAACTTCGGAGTGAGGTAAGTCTCCTTTCTAACCTTGTAAGAGGGAATTAACCCCATAGGTGAACTAAATTATTATGTGCTTCTATTTGTGGTGGCTACGTACGCACGAGGTAACGAGAGTCCGTACATAGCTACTAGCTATGCCTATGTCCGGGTAGTTTTAGGCTTACATCATACCTTGTTGATATTTTTGTTGATTTATGTTTATTGTTTGCCTTGAGAAAAAACGAGATTGAGTTAGCTTATTAAATGTTTTAAAAGGAGTTGAAATTGAGGAAAAAATTGGGAACTTAAAAGGTTTCATTTGATGTTCGTATTTTGAAAAGAATTGAAGAATACTATAATAACTAAAGAAATCTATGTGCAACCGCGTCGCATGTATGATTCAGGAGTGGTGTAATTCCTTAAATTTATGTTTGACCACATCGCATGTATGATTCGCGAGCGGGATAAATAGATATGCTATGGTTCGCGCCGTTCGACCCTCGGCAATGCACAATTTACATTTATGTTGGATCGGACCGAACATTCTCGGTGGTATTTGCGTATGATAATAAAAATGGAAGTCCCTTTTTGTAGCTGATCTAAATTCATTATTTGTGTGATCACATTTAAGTAAGGAGGTGATTTAAGCTCTTAATTATGGGGAAGACTTGTTCAGTTATTTCTTGCCCTGAGTCTTATTATTGTATATCATGCCTAATTATAATTTCATATTATCTTATTATTGGAACACTAGTAAGCGTCGGAGTCGACCTCTCGTCACTACTTATTCGAGGTTAGATGGGATACTTACTGGCTACGCGTTGTTTTCGTACTCATATTACACTTGCTGTACATTTTGTTGTACATACACATGTATGTTTAGTGGTCTTGTGGGCCCAACAACGTGGGTGATACAGGGACTTAGGCGAGCTGCATCTTATGAGACAATCCACAACTAGCAGAGTCTCCTTCAGAGTACTTGTATTTTCTTTTCTGTCCAAATTTGTATTCTGGACGGTTATTGTATTGTATTTTAAATCCTAATAATTGCTCATGCACTTGTGATGTCAGGTTCTGCAATGATTATGGAATATTTAGTATTAAAATTAGTAAATATTTTTATTATTATGTAAAGCTCATCTATTACTAGTTAAGTTGAAGGAAATTTATGATTTCAAAAATACAAAAATGAGGATTTAATTAACTATTAAATGTTGGCTTGCCTAACAGCGGTGTCCGGCGCCATCACGACCTTTAATAGATTTCGGGTCGTGACAACATGGAATTAGAGCACTAGGTTCACTTAGGTCTCACGAGTCATGAGCGAGTTTTGTAGAGTCTTGCGGATCGGTATGGAGACGTCTATACTTATCTTCGAGAAGCTACAAGGCTGTCAGGAGCATTTCCCTTCTTGATTTCTCATCATGACATTTGATTCCTTTGAGGCTTAAACACCTCATTTTATCCCTCCTCGATTTAAGTGCACAGTCTGGGCATGTTTCCGGAAAGCTTTTATGTTAAAAGTTAATAAAAATAAGAAATTTTGCCTAAAAACTTCATTTGAGTTGACTTTGGTCAACATTTTGAACAAACGGATCCGGATTCGTGGTTTGACTGTCCCGGTGGGTCTGTATCATGATTTGGGACTTGAGCGCTTGCCCAGAATCGAATTTGGAAGTCCCTAGTCCGAGATATGGACTTTGTCAAAATTTGAAAGTTAAAGGCTTAATGAAATGGAAAAGTTTGACCAAGGTTTGACTTTTTTGATATCGGGTCCGAATTTTGGTGCCGGAACCTGGTATAGGTCCAATACCATATTTATGACTTGTCAGTGAAATTTGGTGAAAAACGAAGTTGGTTTGACATGATTCGAATGTCTGGTTATGAAAATAGAAGTTTTAAAGTTTTTGAAATTTTCAATTGATTTGGTATTCAATTCGTAGTTCTAGGTGTTATTTTAGCGATTTGATCGCGTGAGCAAGTTTGTACGATATTTTTAGACTTGTGTGCACTTTTGATTTAGAGCCCCGAGGGTTCGGATGAGTTTCGGATAGGCCATAGAGTGAAATTGGACTTAGAACATTTGCTGGTGTCTGCAATTTCTGGGAACTGGCCTCTTTGCGAGATCAGAGTTCGCATTTGCGAACATGTCAGTCTCGCATTTGTGAGATACTCATCGCAAATGCGAAGAGTATCTGGGCCACCTTATGTTCGCGTTTGCGATATATTCTTCGCATTTGCGATGGGGACTGGGAGGGGGCATTCTTCGCATTTGCGATCAACCAGTTCGCATTTGCGATTTTTTCTTTCCAATTGCGAGGAAAGCAGAAATGTAGGAGTCTTTGCAAATGCGATGGATTTCTTGCATTTGCAGGCTTCGCATTTGTGAAGCCTAGGTCGCAAATGCAACATCTGCAGCTGAACAAAATATAACTTAGCTGGGATTTTTGATTCATTCTTCAAATTTTCAAAATCTAAAACCTTAAAGGCGATTTTTCCAAGACTCCTTCTTCTCTAAATCATTGATAAGTGATTCTAACCTATTTATTTTCAATCTTTCACTACATTTCACAACTTTTTAACCAAAAATCTAGAGTTTTTATGGTGGAATTGGGGGGGGGGGGGTTTGGGTAGAAACTAGGGATTTGGTAAATTGGGGATATATACCTCAAATTAAGGTCGGATTCCAAAATAAATTACATAACCGGGATTGGGGTAAATAGATAATCAGGTTTTGGTCCGAATTTCGGGTTTGGACCAGGAGGCCCGGGTGTTGACTTTTTCAATAATGACCTAAATTGAATTCTTTACAATCGTGGGTAGTACCTAAGACTTAATTTGAATCGTTTGGTTGGTAAATTGCTAGATTCTATTGGTTCAGAGGCTTGTTTGAAAAGCAAAATGGTGGTTGAGCTTTGAGTTTGGTCTTTGGAGCAAGGTAAGTGTCATGGTTAACCTCAACTTGAGGGATTAAGATTTATTTGTCTATTTGCTACGTGTTTGTCACGACCCTAAAAACGGACCCGGTCGTGATGACGCCTATCGTAAAACTAGGCTAGCTGACACAAACCCCCAAACCAACTAAACAGTTATAATAAGTCATTTAAGTCATTAATAAGCTAAAAATCCCAAAATATAGAGTGGAATAGTACAATGCAGAAACAACCACAGCCCGACATCGGGGTGTCACCAGTCATGAGCATCTACGACTCGTCTAGAAATATGAAAAGACAACATAGTCTGATAATAAGCTAGTACAAAGCGAAATAAAGATAGGAAGGAGAAGCACAAGGTTACGGACGCGAAGCAGCTACCTAGTCAACTTCGAGAAAACCTGCTGGAAGACAATCACCACTCGCTAGCATGGCCTGAGACTCTTGGATCTGCACGCATGGTGTAGGGAGTAATGTGAGTACGCTAACTCAGTAAGTAATAAAAGTAAAGGCAATTAAGCGATAAGAAAACACGTAAAACATAGCATATTGACACAACAAAACAACATAAAACCAGAACAATGCAATAAAACAGTAAAAGCTCGTAAAAACACCTTAGTTCAGTAAAAACCTCTTTAAAACATCTTTTAGTAGTTCAGACGAGTGATGAAAACAGAGGGAAAAGTATAGAAACATAAATCAACCCCTCGGGCAAAATACCAACAGAACCAACCCCTCGGGCTATCTCACAATCACTCATATAAGCCCCTCGGGAAATAACATGAAACAACAACAGCCCCTCGGGCAATATCACATCTCACACTGGGTACCCGCGCTCACTGGGGGTGTGTAGACTCCAGAGGGTCTCCTACAGCCTAATCGCTATATCAAGCCATCTCGTGGCATAATCAAATGGCCCTGGGTCCCATAATCAAGAATCAGTACAACACTGCTGCGGTGCGCAAACCAATCCTATAATATCTCACAACATCGGCCCTCGCCCTCGCCCAGTCAGAAATCTCTCAAGCCACTCGAGCAATAATAAAACATGATGCTCATCCCAAAATATCATTTAAAATATAAAAAACGAGTAAATATGGCTGAGTATTGAAAACAGTAGAATACAACATGACTGAGTACAATTATGAAGTCAAAACAGTGAGGAATAGTAGTAAAAATCCCCTATGGGTCCAAAACAGTTGGCACGAGGCCCAAATATGGCGTTCAGCCCAAAATAGGATAATACTTTCCAAAACAAGATGATATCAAACATTTTCCAATCAAATACGCGATTTAACAGTCATACGTGATGGACTAAGTCATAATCCCCAACAGTGCACGACTCCATGCTCGTCATCTAGCGTGTGAGTCACCTCAAAGTAGCACATTGATGTGAAATATGGGTTTCATACCCTTAGTATAGCATTTACAATCATTACTTACCTCTATCCAGTCCAAACTCTAGCCTGCAATACCTTTGCCTTTCGAATCGGTCTCCGAATGCTCCAAATCTATCCAAAAACAGATTTATACCATCAAAATATGCTAAAGGAACAAAGCCCACTCGAAAATAACCAATTTACATAAAAAATCCCGAAATTGGCCAAACTTGACCCCCGGTCCCACATCTCGGATTTCGACAAAAATACAAAACTAGAATCCTTACACTCTCATGAGTTCATACATATCAAGAATAACAAAATCCAACCAAAAATGACCCCTCAAATCCCTAGATTTAGATCTCCAATTTCCAAGCCCTAACTTCCAATTTTAGGCTTTAGATTCCACAAATTCCATGTTTAATTAGGTAGAAATCACATTAGGATCGAGTATTAAGTCCATAAATCTTACCTCCAAGTGTTTCCCCTTGATTCCCTCTTCAATCCTCCTCAAAAAGCTCCACAATCGTTCAACCACCCGAAACTCACCCGAGGCCTTCGGGACCTCAACCAAACATGCCAACACATCCCATAACATCATTCAAACTTTGTCAAGCCTTCGAATCACTCAAAATAACACTAAAACACCAAAATACCATCGGATTCAAGCCTAAGAATTCCAAAAACTTCCAAATTCTGTTTTTGATCAAAACATCTATCAAACCTCGTCTGAATGACCTAAAATTTTACAAACTCGTCACAAATGATACAATGGGCCTACTCCAACTTCCGGAATTCCATTCCGACCCCTATATCTAAATCTCACCTATCAACCGGAAAATGCCAAAATTCCAATTTTGTCAATTCAAGCCTAAATCTATTCCGGACCTCCAAAACCCATTCTGATCATGCTCTTAAGTCCCAAATCACCTCCCGAAGCTATCCGAACCATCGGAAATCACATCTGAGCCCTTTTTCACACAAGTCAATATCCGGTTGACTTTTCCAACCTAAGCTCACTCAAAACAGACTAAGTGTCTCAAACCTTATCAAAACTATTCTGGATTCGAACCGACTAACCCGATAACATATAACATAGATAAAAAAAGCAATAAGAAGAAGAAATGTGGGAAATGAAGCGGCAACCCATGAAACGACCGGTCGGGTCGTTACAATATTTAGATGTTGGGTATAACGTATATGTGAGGTGACGAGTACCTATGTGTTGTTGTCGGGTTAAAGCATGCGGGTAGGACCGGTTTATTGTTATTATTGCTTTCATTGATTATGTTATCCATGTTTAGACTAGTACAATTAAGTTGATTGTTCTTATCATGTTTACGGATCTTTTGGTGATAATTGAGCATCGATTTCAAAGTTTAGGTTGGTATTGTGGAACCAATTATTGAAGATTTGTTCTTATTATTTCTATCTCCCTGTTGTCTTTTGTTCATTGCTTTATGGTAAGGGAGAGTGTTAATGCACGAAGGGTGATGTCATGCCATGTTCTGAGAGAGTAAAAGCATGAAGGGTAATGTCGTGTTATATTGTGAGTGTTAAAAGCACGAAGGGTGATGTTGTGCCATGTTATGAGAGTTAATGCACGAAGGGTGATGTCGTGCCGTTTCTATTGATTTATGGTGAGATTGAGAGTAAAAGCATGAAGGGTGATGCCATGCATTTTCCTTTACTGTGTTTACTTGTTATTATTGGTTCAAGGTATATTGGTTGATCAAGTTTTCATTACTGATGTGATTCTCTATCTTGTAATTCCCTCAGCATGTCCCCTTCCCGATATTTCCCGTCTATCTTTTACTCGCCATTATTTTGTACATATACTGTTAAATTACACAGGTTTATTATGTAGGTGTCTTGTTATAGCCTCGTCACTACTTTGTTAAGGTTAGGCTCGATACTTACCAATACATGGGGTCGGTTGTACTGATACTACGCTGTACTTCTGTGCAGATTTTAGTACTGGCCCGAGCTGATCGTGAGGTTAGCCATTGGATTAATTGACCAGAGACCCAAGGTAGATCTGCTGGCGTCCGCAGACCCTGGAGTCTCTCCCTAGTCTTAGTGTTTTACTGTTTCTTTTCCTTCAGAACAGTATATTTCCTTTCAGACTCTGTTTGTTGTGAATCATAGTAGCTCGTGAGTTGTGACTCCAAATCCTATATGTTTTAGATATTTCGGATTTATTATTCCGCAAAGCTGTATTGGTTTCTATTTACCCTAACTGTTTTTATTATTGAAATTGGTTAAAGTTGGTATTAAGAACTCTCTAACGTTTGCTTGTCTAGCAAGTGAAATGTTAGGCACAATCACCATCCCGACGATGGAAATTCCGGGTCGTGACATCACGATAGTGAAGCCACTTTTGTTTAGTGTATCTTCAGAGCAAATGCAGATAAAATCATCAGTTAAATTTCCACATATATTACCAATACAGAGGTAGTTACAAAATTTAAACAACAAATGTAAAATGGTGGACACAAGATTCCTCATATTAATTGCTGTATATGATGCTCTACATTGGTACTACACGAAATTCCTCATATAATTGCTGTATATGATGCTCTACATTGATAGTACTACACAAAACTCTCATATTTGTGTGTGAGATTGTAACAAAATTGGAAAGAACAATATACCTTTAATTGACTGAATGCAGTTTATGACCCTTTCCACATTCACAGTGAAACAAAAGTTAAAGGGATTTTATATGTAAAGAAGCACGAGTATCGAATATAAGCTTTAGCCTTCTTCCACGTTGCTGTCTATTTGGCATCCATGTAGGATAATTTGAAATGACGCTTTGGACGTAACTGAAATTTGAGATAGACAATTAGTTGCTGCCCTACAAATGACTTTACTATCTTGTCTTTTTAGAACTTCAATCCAAATCCTGTTCTGCCACCTTCGAGATCAGTTCGAAAGAGTCTTGAAAACTTGATTTCATGAGGCTATGACAAAGTTGCCGCCTCGTGAGAGGGAGCTTGATCATATATTCCAATATATATGAGTAAACGACCTCGAAATCAGAATTTGACTATTCCAATAGTCAAACATTGGACTTATGTTTGACCGAAGTCTAAAATCATCTCCAATTTAACCATAAATCAAGTTAAATTGGAGTTTTTGTTTTGTTTTTACATTTCCAAATTATGAAATATTTAATAATTAAAAGTTTACTTGATATAAATTCTTAAATATTAGTAAAATAAAAGTAAATTACAATTTTACCGAGTGTGAAATCCTTTTTTGAAGGGAAATGAAAAGACGAACAACATTTCGCTAAGGAACTTCGTATGTGTGGTGTGTGTGTGTGTGTGTGTATATATATATATATATATATATATATATATATATATATATATATATATATATATATATAAAACATGAACAAAAATTTATTATTTAACATCATGCATGTAATGGCCCGATCGGTCGTTTTGCTTTTTAGAGCCCCGATCCCCTAAATAAGACTTTCCATACTTTCTTTTACTGAATTATGACTTGTGGGGGGCGGTTAGTTTGGCATTTGGAAGAGTTTGGGTTGAAACCGGAACACTTGGTTCCTTAAGGTTGGCTTAAAGGCCAAGTTTGACTTCGGTCAACATTTTGAGTAAACGACCTCGAAATCAGAATTTGACTATTCCAATAGGTTTGTATGATGATTTTAGACTTGGACTTATGTTTGGATTGGTTTTTGGATGACCCGGGAACGTTTTGACGCCTAATAGTGAAAGTTGGTTCTTGAAGGATTTTGAAGTTCTTTAAATTTTGTTTGGAGCGGATTTTGGTGATATAGAGGTCCAAACATAATTTTGAGACCGGGAATAGTTCCATAAAGTCATTTAAGACTTGCACGCAAAATTTGGTGTCATTCTGAGTAGTCTAAGTATGATTCGGCGTATTGGGAGAATTTAGAAAACTTGAAGTTCAAAGTTTGATTCAATATGGTTTTGAGGTATGATTCTTGGTTTCGTTGTTGTTTTTCGTATTTCGAGAGTTCGAGCTAGTCCATATTTTGATTACAGACCTGTTAATGTCTTTAGATAGGGTCCCGAGTAGCTTGGGTGAGTTTCGGACCCCTCGAAGCAAAGTATGAGAAACCAGAAAATCCATGTTCTGGTTTCCTTCTTAGCAAACACGAAGGGACCATCGCGTTCGCGTAGAAGGAATTGGGACTAGGGGGAAAGTGTGCTAAGACTTCGCAATAGCTAGTCCGCATTTGCGAAGGTCTGGAGCCGGTGACATTCGCGTTCGCGTGAGGCGACTCGCATTCGCATAGAGTAGCCTGGGCGGGGGTGGGCCGCTTTGTTCTTCGCATTCGGGAAACAGCCCTCGCATTCGTGAAAGGTAGGCCAAGCCAGTCTCCATGTTCACGAGGCCTTGGTCGCGTTCGCGATGTAGAGTCACCAGGGGGTCTGAGCCGTTTGCCTTTGCAAATGCGAGGCCCCTTCCGCGTTCGCGATGAAGGAGGCAGTTGGGCAGTGAGTTTTAAAAACATGATTTAGGCATTTTTGGGGTCATTTATTACACTCTTGGGCGATTTGAGAGCTCTTAAGGAGGGGATTTCGATCTAGCTTTGTGAGATAAGTAATTTACCTAATGTGAGTTTAATACATAGTTTATGGGTAGATTATAACATGTAAATTAGTAAAAATCACGGGTTTAGAGGAAAACCTAGTTTTTGATAAAAATGGGATTTTACCACGAAAATGGTTATGGAACTTAGTAAAAATCATATATTTATGTTCCTAAGGTTATGGGTAACAACTTTCTTCAAACATTTCCAGAATTCGGGCATGTGGGCCCGAGGATGAATTTTAGAAATCTTGCATTTTGAGTTGGGAAATTACTTTAATAGTTGATATATGAACTTTTAAGCCTATATTGATTAGTTTTTACACTATTTGGATAGTTTTGGATTGTTCTGCACCAAATTAAGAGTTGGGCATAAGCTTGGACCGGAAAGTACGCCTTAAGGCGAGGTAAGTCTCTTTTCTAACCTTGTAAGAGGGAAATTTCCCTATACGTGAACTTAATTAATATGTGGTTAATTGTGGGGGCTACATACGCACTAAGTGACGAGAGTCCGTACATAGCTACTATTCCTAATTATGTCCGGGTAGTTTTAGGTTTACACCATGCTTTGTGGACACCGTTATTTGATTATATATGCTAATTGTAACAAATGGAATTATGTTGAGGATTTTCCAAGAGTTTAAAAGCTTCAAGTTGAATTGTCTTTATTTTTAAAAGAATCAAGAAAGGGTTATGATTCAATGATAAAATTATATTTGACCGTGTCACATGTATGATCCACGAGCGGGGTAATTCTTTAAATTTATATTTGACCGCGTTGCATGTATGATTCGCGAACGAGGTAAATAGATGCATCTATGGTTCGCGTCGTTCGACCCTCGATAATGCACAATTTACATTTATGTTGGATCGGGCCGAATATCCTTGGTGGAATTTATGTGTGATAATAGAATTGGAAGTCCTTTTTATAACTTGTATAAATTAATCGTTTGAGAAATCATTTGTTTAAATAAAGGAAGTATTTTGGGTTCTTAAATATGATGAAAGTATTGTTCAGCTATTTCCTGTTCTGAGTTTTATTGTTATCTCTATATATCATGCTTTACTAGAACGTCACGTTATTATGTTATTGGCCCTAGTAAGTGTCGGAGTCGACCCCTCGTCAATACTTCTTCGAGGTTAGACTAGATACCTACTGGGTACATATTTTTATGTGCTCACACTACACTTTTGTACTTAATTGTACAGGATTTAAGGCGGGTGCATCTGACCACCAGTCCAGTGCGCAACTCTTATTCCTATCCTGAGACTTCACAGTGAGCTGCCTTCTGAGCCGTTCTGCAGCAGCTGGAGTCTCTTTGATGCTTTATTTTGCTGTCTATTTTCTTTCAGATAGTAGACTAGTGTTCTTTTGTTCATTCTACTAGATTGCCAACATAATTGTGACACCAGGTCTTGGCACACACACTAGTAGACTTAGGATTTTGGTATTGTATACATGATTATGGCTTGTATTCGTTGCTTCCGTTTAACTTTGTTTCATTGATATATTTCTAAATCTTTTAACAAATTAAGAAGTATTATCCACTTAGTAATTTACTTAAATGGTAAATCACTAGTTTGATCAGTGTTGGCTTGCCTAGCAATGGTGTTGGGCGCCATCACGACCTACGATAGAATTGGGTCGTGACAACATGGTATCAGAGCTCTAGGTTCATGTAGGTCTAACAAGTCATGGGCATCCCTAATAGAGTCTTGTGGATCGGTACGGAGATGTTTGTACTTATCTTTGAGAGGCTATTGGGCATTAGGAAACTACTCTTTATTCATCTTCTATCGTGTAGTTGATGGTACACTAAATTCTCTCTCTTATTCTCTCACAGATGATGAGAACGCGCGCAGCAGACATTCCGGACTCGGGAGGAGATGCTCTTCCCATTGTTAGAGGTCGACGTAGAGGCCGGGGGAGGGCACCAGCCCGAGGTAGGGGACGAGGACATCCCAGAGTTGCCCCAGTTTCACCACAAGCGGATCCAGTAGATAATCCCATTATTGAGGAGCAGGGTGAGGTGTCTGCAATAGAGCCTTTCCCGGTAGATTTCATGACAACACCGGGCTTCTAGGAGGTCATGGGCCATATGCTGCAGTTCATGGATTCTATGGCCCAGACCGATTTATTTCCAACAGACCCAGCTACATCCCAGGTGGGAGGGGGAGTATAGACCGCTATTGCTCAGGCTCCTAGGTATGTAGCTGCAGTGTATCAGGACTCCGGGTACACTACCCGTAGATGGGGCCCAACTAGTTGCAACAGTTGTACTTGAGCCTAGACTAGCTGCGGCCGAAGAGCCACAGAAGCTCTTGGATAGATGGGCTAGGCTACACCCTCCTATCTTCGGAGGTGAGCAACATGAGGACCCCTAGGACTTCACTGATAGGTGCATGGACAGACTACACAACATGAGATACTAGAGTTGCATGGGGTGGATTTCACTACTTTCCATTTAGAGGGCAGGGCCTGCAGATGGTGGCAGTCTTATCTTCTCGGTAGGTTAGTGGATTCTCCTCCCATGACATGGGACCAGTTTGCACAACTTTTCTTGGATAGGTATATTCCACCCTCTTAAAGGGAAGAGTTGCGGTGTTAGTATGAGCAGCTCAAGCAGGGTCAGATGTCCGTGACCGATTATGAGGCGAGATTTTCTGAGTTGTCTTTCCATGTACTTATAATACTTCCTACGAACACAAAGAGGGTGCAGAGATTTGTTGCGGGGTTGCCCCCAGTATTTGGGCTAGTATGGCCCGGGAGGTTAAGATGGGTACTAATTATCAGCTTGTAGTGGAGATTGCTTGGTGGATTGAGGGATACCACAGAGGGGTAGAGAGAAGATGCAGCAGGACAAGAGGACCCGATTCTCTAGAGAGTTTAGAGGTGCCCCGGCCAGGGGAAGAGTTCGGTTTGAGAGGGGTTAGCTTAGTAGGTCCAC
This sequence comes from Nicotiana tabacum, assembly GCF_000715075.1. Lineage (NCBI taxonomy): Eukaryota > Viridiplantae > Streptophyta > Magnoliopsida > Solanales > Solanaceae > Nicotiana > Nicotiana tabacum. The sequence continues at coordinate 13,825,004 of NC_134085.1, read as the reverse complement.
ATATCCAATAATCACCACCTCCCCGGAGTGCTCCAGCACGACCCTATTTCAGCACTATGCCAGAGAGTTCTTATCGCCCACCAGTTCATCAGGGTTCTTTCGATGTCTATTTCAGTGCCATGCCAAAGAGTTTATACCGCCCACCAGCCATTCAAGGTCCTTCTAGTGGATATTCAGGACATCAGGTCAGCAGTCTATGGTACTGAGAGGTTGTTATGAGTGTGGAGATTCGGGTCACATAAAGAGAACATGTCCCATACTTCGGGGCAAGGTAGTACATCATGGTCATCAGGCCATGATTGCAGCACCAGATGCCCGGCCTCCTAGAGATAGGGGATGGGCTGGTAGGGGCCGTCCTAGAGGTGGAGGCCAAGTAGGGGGAGGTCAGCCAGCTATTGTTCAGTCAGGTAGAGGCCAGCCAGCCGGCGCTCTATCTAGATTCTATGCTTTTTCGGCCAGACCAAATGTAGTAGCCTCAGATGTCGTGACCACAAGTATTATTTTTTTGCGGTAGGGATGCTTCGGTGTTATTTGATCTAGGATCTACCTATTCATATGTATCATCTCTGTTTGCTCATTTCCTAGATATTCCTCGTGAGTCCTTGGGTACTCCTGTTTATGTGTCCACTCTTGTGGGCGATTCTGTGGTTGTGGATCGGATCTACTAGTTGTGTGTGGTCATATTCTATGGTTATGAGACTAGATCGGACCTTATGTTACTTGATATGATAGTCTTTAAGGTCATCCTAGGTATGAACTAGTTATCCCCATATCACACCATCCTTGATTGCCATGCCAAGACTGTTACTTTAGCGATGCCAGAGTTGCTGAGATTAGATTGAAAGGGTTCCTCCGTTATTACAGCTAGCCGGGTCATCTCTTTTCTAAAGGCTCGACATATGGTCGAGAAGGGTTGTTTGGCTTATCTAGCTTATGTTCGGGACACCACCACAGAGTCTTCGACGATTGATTCAGTGCTAGTAGTCTGGGAATTTGCCGATGTGTTTCCTTCCGACCTTTTATGCATGCCACCAGATCATGACATTGATTTCTGTATTGACTTAGCTCCAGGTACACATCTTATATCTATCCCACCATATTGTATGGATTCGAAAGAGTCAAAGGAGTTGAAGGAGCAGCTTGAGGAGTTGCTAGCAAAGGGGTTTGTAAGACCAAGTGTATCACCTTGGGGTGCACCAGTGCTGTTTGTGAAGATGAAAAAAAGGACTATGCGGATGCGCATTCATTACCGCCAGTTGAACAAGTACCCTGTGTATTGATGATTTGTTTGACTAGTTGCAGGGTGCTAGGGTGTTTTCTAAGATCGATTTGAGGTCAGGATACTATCATTTGAAGATTCGGGACTAAGATGTTCCGAAGACTACCTTTCGTACTAGATATGGCCATTATGAGTTTCTAGTGATGTCCTTCAGCTTGACTAATGCCCTAGCGACATTTATGGATTTAATGAATCGGGTGTTCAGGCCTTATATAATTATTGTCTTCATTGATGACATCTTGATTTAGTCACGTAGCCTGGGGGAGCATGAGCAGCATTTGAGAGTGGTGCTTCAGACATTGCGAGAACTGAAGCTATATGCTAAGTTCTCCAAAATGTGAGTTTTGGCTAGAGTCTGTGGCATGCTTGGGGCATGTTGTATTAGGATAGGGTGTTAAGGTGGATCCCAAGAAGATTGAGGCAGCTAAGAGTTTGCCTCGTCCCACTTCGGTGACTGAGATCAGGAGTTTCTGTGGGCTAGCAGGTTATTATCGCCAGTTTGTGCAGGGTTTTTCATCCATTGAAGCACCTCTGACTAGATTGACCCAAAAGGGTGCTCCGTTCTATTGGTCCTATGATTGTGAGGCAAGCTTTCAGAAGCTCAAGACAGCTTTGACTACAACACCGATTCTAGTGTTGCTTTTCGATTCGGGGATGTATACGGTATATTGCTATGCTTCACGCATTGGCTTGGGATGTGTATTGATGCAGGAGGGGTGAGTTATTGCATATGCTTCGCATTAGTTGATGACTCATGAGAAAAATTACCTTGTGCACGACCTAGAGTTAGCCGCGATTGTTCAATATCTTAAGTCTAGATTTTCTGTACCAGTTGTCATGTGAGGTTTACAGTGATCATCGCAGATTACAACATTTGTTCAAGCAAAGGGTCTCAATTTGAGGCAGCATAGATGGCTTGACTTACTGAAGGATTATGATATCACCATTCTTTATCATCCGGGCAAGGCAAATGTGGTCGCGGATGCCTTAAGTAGGAAGGCAGAGAGTTTGGGTAGCTTGGCGTTCATTTCAGAAGAGGAGAGGTCACTAACTTTGGACATTCAGTCCTTGGCTAACAGACTTGTGAGGTTGGACATTTCAGAGCCCAGCCGAGTTCTTGCATGTGTTGTTGCCCAGTCTTCACTATTGGAGCAGATCAAGGCTCGACAGTTTGATGATCTGCACTTGGCAGTCCTCATAGAAACGGTATTATAAGGTGGTGCCAAGGAGGTTTCTTGGGCGAGGATGGTGTTCTACGACTCTAGGGGAGTCTATGTGTTCCTAATGTCGATGGCTTGGGGGAGAGGATCCTAGAGGAGGCACACAACTCTTGGTATTCCATTCATCCAGATGCTACGAAGATGTATCGCGACCTGAGGCAACATTATTGGTGGCTATGGATGAAGAAAGACATAGTTGAGTATGTAGCTAGGCGCCTAAATTGCCAGCAGATTAAGTATGAACACCAAAGGCCAGGTGGCCTACTCCAGCACATGAATATACCAGAGTAGAAATGGGAATGCATTACTATGGACTTCGTAGTTGGGTTGCCGTGGACCTTGCGGAAGTTTGATGCAGTTTGGGTCATTGTCGACAGGTTGACCTAGTCGGCACACTTCATTCCAGTTGCAACTACTTATACTTCAGAGAGGTCAGCCAAAATTTATATTCGGGAGATAGTTCGGTTGCACGATGTGCCTGTTTCCATCATAGCAGATAGAGGCCCTCAGTTCACTTTGTATTTTTGGAGAGCCGTACAGAGTGAGTTGGGGACCCGTGTAGAGCTCAGCATTGCATTTCACCCATATACCGACGGGCAGTCAGAGCGGACATTTCAGATATTGGAGGACATGCTCAGAGCATGTCTGATTGACTTTGGGGGACACTGGGATCAGTTCTTGCCTTTGGCCGAGTTTGCTTACAACAATAGTTATCAGTCCAGCATCGAAATGGCTCCGTTTGAGGCTTTATATGGTCGGCGATGTCGTTCTCCCATCGGGTGGTTTGAGCCCAGCGATATGGTACTGATTTGGTAAAGGATGCCTTGGGAAAGGTAAAGTTGATCCAGGAGCGACTTCTCACAGCATAGTCCAGATAGAAGAGTTACACGGATCAGAAGGCACATGATATATCATTTATGGTCGGCGAGAAGGTTCTTTTGAAAGTCTCGCTGATGAAGGGTATTATGAGATTCGGAAAGAAGGGCAAGTTAAGCCCAAGGTTTATAGGCCCATTTGAGGTGTTGAGGCGAGTAGAGAGGTTTCTTATGAGCTTGCTTTACCTCCCAGTCTGTCAAGGGTTCATCCAGTTTTTCACGTGTCTATGCTCCGGAAATATCACGCCGACTTGTCACATGTGTTAGACTTCAGCACTATTCAGCTAGATGAGAGCTTGGGTTATGAGGAGGAGCTAGTAGCTATTATTTGCTAGATAGGATCGCCAGTTGAGATCCAAGAGGATTTCCGCGGTAAAGGTTCAGTGGAGGGGCCAACCAATCGAGGAGGCAACCTACGAGTCCGAGGAGGACATATGGAGCAGATATCCATACTTATTCAGCACTTCAGGTAAGAATCTAAACTCGTTCGAGGGCGAACATTTGTTTAAGAGGTGGAGAATATAATGACTCGAGCGGTCATTTCGCTTTCTAGAACCCCGTTCCCCCAAATAAAACTTCCCGTACTTGCTTTTACTGATTTAAGACTTGCGGGGGGTGGTTAGTTCGGGATTTGGAAGAGTTTGGGTTGAAATTAGAACACTTGGTTCCTTAAGGTTGGCTTAAAAGGCCAAGTTTGAATTTGATCAATATTTTGAGTAAACGACCTCGGAATCAGGATTTTACTGTTCGATGAGATTCATATGATGATTTCAGACTTGGGCGTATATTCAAATTGGGTTTTAGATGACCTGGGAACGTTTTGGCGCCTAATAGTGAAAGTTGGTTCTTGAAGGATTTTGAAGTTCTTTAAATTTGGTTTGGAGATGTCATGACCCAAAATCTAACCATGTCGTGATGGCGCCTATCGTGATACTAGGCCATCCACTTATTTCCGAATACTCCAATTTTTCAAATAAAAACTTAAGATAATCATAATTTTAACGAAAATCCAATAAGACAAAAGTAGAAATCAAAATCCAGCGGAAAGAAACACAATCCCGACCTCGGGTGTCGCTAAGTCATGAGCCAAAACTACTACAACTGTTCGAAATAACATGACCAACACGGTCTGAGAATATCCAACAATAAACTAAAGGAAGATAAGTAAAGAGAAAGCGGAACTGTAGTCGCCAAGCAGCTACCTTGCAATCTCCACAGAAGGTCCTCCGACTGGCAAGATTAGCAACCGCTACCATGCACCGAGATACCTGGATCTGCACATAGGAGTGCGGGGGTAACGTGAATACACCAACTCAGTAAGTAACAAGTCCAAACTATGGACTGATGGTAGTGACGAACCAAACCTCAACATGTAGCAATATTTAATTGTACAGAAAAGTAGACATGCTTACAGTTCAAGTAAATTCTCAGCAGTGATTAAACACAGTATGAACAATACAGAGTATAAAGCTCAGGAACCTCTAAGCACCAATGCACAGATAGCATGATCAATGTTACGTAGAATACTTCCTCTTACAGTGCTCAACCACTCGGTACTGTATATGGCCCATTCGGCCCAGGAAGATCCATCCCAGAATTTATACATCATTGAGTATAAGTCACCCAATACCGAGGAAACATGCCAATCTAACCTCATGGAGAAGAGACATCTCCATACCAATACTTTGGACAAGATCCATGTCCAGGGAAGATCTATCCCTCAATATCATTAACTGCGCTCACTAGGGGTGTAAAGACTCCAGGGGGGCTTCTCTGAGCCCAAGCTCTATATCAATTCCAGCAAAGGCATGATCCATATCTCGCTGCAGCGTGCAGCCCGGTCCCATACTGTCAATCAATATCAAGCTCTCGGCCTCACTCAATCAATACTCTCCAGTCTCACACACATGGGCTAAATGTCATGATACAAGACCGAACAATGATATGATATGTCAAATAGTAATAATCAAGACTGAGTTATGATATAATATGCATGAACAGGACTGAGTACAGAATATCATTAAAGATAATGACATGACAGTAAGAAACGACCTCTCAGGTCTCAATAGTATTGGCGTGAAGCCTTAACATGATTTGCAGCTCATTAACTTAATCACATAAGTACAACACAGATATCAGCAAGAAAGAGTCACTAAATGGTGCTCTGGAATGATCCAGGCCACATTTCTCACGGTGCACACCCACACGCCCGTCCCTTGGCGTTTGTGTCACCTCAATAGTAATCATAGAACACATAGTTTGGGGTTTCGAACACTCAGAACTAAGTTGGAAAGCGTTACTTACCTCAAGCCAAGCCAAACTCTAGCCCGCAACGCCTTTTCCTCTCGATTCGGCCTCCAAATGCCCCGAATCTAACCAAAATCAGAACCATAACAACAATATATTGTCACGACCTAAACATGGGCCGCGACGGGTACCCGGTACCTTATCCAACTGAGTACCAACGCAACGTATCTTTCTTATTACATCATCATATACATGTGACATGTGGGCCTAATAGGCCAACATAATCATTTATAAACTCAAAACACAGGCCGATAAGGCTGTACAATCTTTCACGTACACAATATCTATAAGCCTCTAATTATACGTAAATATCATAAAGGTCGGGACAGAGTCCCTCCATACTAAACAATACACGTCTAAATCATACTAATCAAACAAGCAACTCCGAAGCAAATAGAGCGCACCAACATCATCCGCTGAGATGATAGCCTACTTGGAGGGCTCTCGACCTATCTATTGGGACCTGCGGGCATGAAACGCAGCGTCCCCAGGCAAAAGGGATGTCAGTACGAAAAATATATCGAGTATGTAAGGTACATAAATAAGTACATAACAGACATGGAATAAATATAGAATAATTGACTCAACCAGTAAGTCTGGATAACTCTCTAAATAATAAATTGCTTTTAACATCATCCATATGCATATGAAAGTCATGTCGTGCATAGGTACATGTTTCATAATATCATCAACCTCTGAGGGCATCTCATCATATCACATCGGCCACTGTGGTAAAATTATCAATGTATACCAGCTGATCAGGTGGTGGTGCGTAAATAATGCTATAACCTTTTTCATATCCCGTATACATATATATACATACATATATATGCGTATATAACGTCATCTGGTCATGGGTCAATGTGCATGAATGCAATGCATGAAAAGTACATTAATAAAATCTTTCGGAATGTCATAAGACCATTTTGCCTTTGAATAATATCATAAAGTAAACTCTTTTCAACTTTCGTATTTTTCTGAGACCCATGAATAGATGATAAAATACTATGACACATAGAAATTTAAGAACATAGATATCTCTAATACTTCTATGAATAGAGTCATTTATGAAATTTATGTTTTTGCACGTTTTGTTCATATCATATAGATCATGCCAAAAGAAAGAAGGGATAGCCTTAACGTACCTGGAGTAGGGAAAACTCCGTATTATATTCTTGGAGAAGATTTCACCGTACTCCTTTAGAACCGCAAAATTTTACGTTGCTATAATTCTAACAATTCTCGTTGGAATTTTTTTGTGCAAGAATTTTCGTTGGAGCCTTTGTGGATTGAGTTTTACTACTATTCGTGAAGTGTTTGAATCTAGGAGAAATGATATGGAAAGGGAAATGGATGTTCTGACTGTTTTCAAAAAATGAAAGTAGAAACAAGACTTGTAGTAAGTCTTTATTCATTAAATTCCTATTAACTTAGAAGATAGCCACATAATGATAGAATGACTAAGAGTCATTCTTCTTATTTTGTGGCTTTCTGCCACGTTTCTGAGGGAAAAGGATTAATTTTATCCAAATATATCCCCAATTAATTAGACAATGTCCCGTTACCCGGTAATTAATCAATTACCCATAAAATTAAGAATTATTCCCACTTACTTAAAATATTACTCACTTTTCACATACATTATATACCTTACTAGTATGGTTATGTGGTACCTCGTATGACACTAATCCATAAATATCGGGTATTTTAGTTCGGGCCGTATTTTACCCCAAAATGCCAAACTTGGACAAAATTTATTTTCTTTGACTTGCTCCCCCTTTCACCTTCATGAATTTACTAATCGCTTGAGAAATAGCATAATCCTTATAATCTCCAAATAATCTTTTACTTGGACTGATGTCAATTACCTTACGATAAATTTAACGTACAATACTTCAGGTGCAACATCATCATAACTTAATACTGCAAAGTGTGACATCACCGTAATATAATACTACTGGGTGCAACACTGTCGTAACTTAATACTACAAAGCGTAACATCACCGTAATGTAATACTGCTGGGTGCAATACTATCGTAACTTTATACTGCTAAGCGTAACATCATCGTAATATATTACTGCAGAGGGTAACATCATCATAATATATTACTGTAGAACATAACATCGACGTAATACTGCGGGGCGTAACATTATTCTCCCCTTTGGAACATTCATCCTCGAATGTTGACTGATGCACTTATCATTTTCATAACTTTCTTCCAAATACTGTAGAACTTCCCTTGCCATCTAGGCGACTGTTCTGTGAATGAGTCCAAACTCCAGGGCATCCCCCCTTAGGCCTCCTTCTCACACCATAACTTGTAGTCGGAAGCATTCCAATATCGTAACTGTTGCTACCTTTCATCATACAGCCTGTACAATTTTGACCTTGTAAATGTGCCCAGTCTCTAGTCTTCATATGCAGAGCTTGATAAGATGTCCCTTTGGGAATATATGAGTATACTTAAGTTCTTCGCTCGGTACTTTGTTGAATTCACGAATATTGCTATATCTCATCGCATAGGTCCGTTTAGCCATCTGTATGAATTTACTGCCATAACTCTTACTTTAATTTGTCGTTGCTGAGGTATGCTACCAAATCCCAGCTTACTCTTGTTGCTTATTCCATATGTATAAATTTAAGTCCTTTAATGCTTCCTCATTACTGCTCATCTTTAGAATGACGGCCTAATCTCATCTCATACTTTGTGACTTTTGCCCATCTATTGTTGATTCACCTCCATATTGATCTACAATATACCACTGATAACTTGAAACTTCTTACGTAATACTTTGCCCCTATGGCTTACATTACATCAGGAAATATCTGAAGTGATTCCCACAATCGTATTTCATAGTGTCTAAATGTGATTCATCTTATGGGGGTATCCTAATTTCGTGCCGCCAGCGAAATCTTTTCTCCTTCTCTTCTTCTTGTTTTTTTTCAAATCATTATTCAAACGAAGGCCCAAACATAATCCTTTATCTATCATAATTATACCCTCATTTTATTACCAGGTCAGCATTTCATTCCTTCTAAATTCTATGAATCTTAGACTCCTTTGAGTTTATTAAGGCTATAACGAGCTTTGTATAACATAGAGAAACTGTCTGCTCTTCTTGTTTTCATGGGCTTAATCCTAAAGACTTATCCATTCTCGTCACCTTTTCACTTGCCTTTCCTCATCCTTAGTCCTTGTTTCCTTAAAACTTTATCGCTCTACCATACTTTAGCTTGTGACCTATACATATCCATTTATACTACCCGCAACTTTCCTTCAACTTGCTTGCACCATAGATTTTCTTATGTTATTCTGGAACGTCAAGCGAGACATCACATCATCTCTAACGTTTCTCTATTTTCTTAACTAGATCTCTCAGTACTTAGAAACCATAGGCTGGAAGACATGCCGCCGACAATGCCGCTATCATTCCCGGTTATTGGATCCCCGTGCTTATAGCCTTCTATCCGAAGTATGGACTATTCACGATCTTCTGCCTTTGAGTATCTTGTACGTTGTTCACTTTTACCTTGCTTACCTTAAAATCTCGCATCGTATCTTCTATCTCTTTCCTGACCTCCTTTCCACCTAGGTGTAATTCACGTCCATAACTTGAAGCTCTATTATAATACTCGCACCTCTGGTACATACGCAATCCGGTAGGAGCTTCATACTGACTTCTTATAAGGCTGGTACTTCTTCTAACTGGCTTCCTTGTAGGGCCATTATAGATTATGGTTGTTGTGCTATCTCTTTTGCACCTCAATATTAAGAGTGATTCTGCTATGTTCTTAATCACTATGTCCATAATTTTCTGGGTTCAATAATCAAACTCCTATTTACTTAGTTAATGTAACTCTTTAGTTTCCTCTTCCTTCTGATCAGCCTTTTTGTAGGCTTAAGCTATCTTCCAATCCATGGCTCATGGTATCAGTTATTACCTTATCCTTTTATGGGCGTTATGGAATATCCATGATACAATCTTCTAACAATTCAATCCTTTGTCTATGCCCTAGGCTCAATTCTTTCTTTTAACTTATATCGGAGTCTTCTATGGCTGTATGATTGTCAACAAATATGTTGCATGGATAATGCTCCAAAATCTTGAGTGTATCCATAACGTACTAACTCTGGATCATTGATCGAATAATTCTTTTGTTCCATCTTAGCTTATCTTAGTGCCCACACTTGCCAGAGTTTTCATACAACTCACATGATCTCGAATATTACTTTTAATTTTTACTTCCCATTTATTAGCCACGGTAGGTGTCACTTTCCTTTGGAATGCTTACAATGTTGTTGCGAGATTGTTGTTACACGACCATTTCCTCTTTAAGCCGTTGTGCTTAGGTTGAAGCCTTCTTTCTTATCTCCTCAGCTAGTCTTTCATTGTAGTACTTAGGGAGAACCCTTGACTCTCGTAAAGTTATGAGCTTATTACAAACCTTTTTATGTCCTTACTTGCCTATAATCATTCGTAGTTGCTTACTTCTATGCCCTTGTGCTTGTATGGTTGCTTCTGAATTGATATTTTGACTGCCTTCCCGGTGGCACTTTCTTTTATCCCCGTAACACTCATACGGTATTTTTAACTACCCCGACTCTTGCTTGAATATATCTCAAGTATTATAATGATATTCGTCGAGGCTGAATTCTCCATGTTGGGTTATACTACGTTTATCTTACATGATCTGATAACTCGTCTGTAACCTCCTGTTTAGCTATAACTGGGATCTTCCTAACCAATTACTAACTACTCGTTGGCCCATTCTCATATCAATATTCCTCGTAATCTTTCTTAGGTTATTTCCTTTGTCTTAACTTACGTCTCGCACTAGCTCTTTATTTATTAGTAACAGCTTGGGCAGGAACCTTTACTTTCTCTCCTTGATGTCATGCCTACATGATATTCTTGAATCGTTGCGTATCTGTAAAATTTGGATAAGTGCCATCTCATTCCTATTTCATTTATCGCATTCTTCCTTTACCATTCCATAGTCACTAGAACCTCTTAATTCTGACTTAATGCCACATCACTCCATATTCCCCCTTTTACGGGTGTACTAAGAGCTGAAGCCACGAGGATCTACCTATAGATATTTTACCTCTTCATCTTTGGCGTCGTTTCACAACATCAATGATCCTTACTCGCCTTGCGGCAATCCTTCTATACCAAGGATGACAAATTCCCTTACTCGCAAGGGTGGCACTTAATGTAATTGGTACATACAGTCCCTTAAGCTTAACTTTGGTAACATTGCTTGCTTTAGGGAAGTGTCTTTCTGAGTGACCATTCTCTGAATTTCTCATGAATCTTCTTTTTGATGTCCATCCTATTATTGCCGGAACGCGATCTGAAATTCTCATGATGATGACTATTATCAAATCACTCAGTCCCTAATTCATATTTAGTTTATCTTGTTCACTAGTCCATATTAATTTCTATTAATCTGGTGTCTAATTTTTTCTTCTGTTAATCACGTTAGAGTTGCGAACTTATTTCTTGAAATGAAGATATGACTTTATGGCCTATATTTTTTTATTGTCTCAAGACATGTCATCTTTTGTCTTTTCCTTCACCTGATTGTAAACTCTGTAATACTATCATCATTTTTTTGACCTACTGTTGTCATCCGTACATCGTACTCATAATGCTTCATTAACTCTATTCTTATCTTCCACTAATTATCTATGTCTACTGCTTTACTCTGAAAACTCGAACAAAATATTCTTTTACTTTTGGCTCCCCTTGCTCCATCCCTTGGCTCTTCCAGTTGCCTAGCATTCTTTCTTTACTGGGGCCGGGAGCCACACTAAAGTAATATTTATCCCTTCAAGGCTTCGAGTTCCTATCTTTGTAGTACTCATGTCTAGATGTACTATTTTAGAGTGCACCATCTGGGTGTCTCATAAAGAGATCTATTAGCACATTTGCAATATCCTTCGGAAATGTCAACTGACGCATACAATTCATCCATCATATCTTCTGCTTTTGTTAACCCCCATAGGGCATATCTGGAATGGGTGTGACCAATTGTATATACCTCTGTTACTATTGAATATAACTCAAAAAGCTTATGTTCCTCTACCTCAATTATAAACGTTGTTGACCTTCATTAATTGAGCGCCTCGTACCCTTCTTCATGTTGCTTCTTTTGCTTGTTGAAACTTGTATTTATCTTCTTAATCTCTCATTTTCTTTCACCATAAAGATGGATAGACATTCTTGCCTTAAGGCTTCTTATCAGGAAGCTTACACCTTTCAGTACACTCATGATATGCTAAACACCTCACATTTACTTATCGTAGGCATCATAAAAAAATCCAATTCCTCTGACTCAGCTTTTACACAACTATCTCTCTTTCCAATCTTCTTTCCGGATGTAGGTATCGTCTTATTACAAATAAAATAGAATTTCGGAATTTGAATTCTTATAAGTGAGCTCTACCACACGATCTAGAGTAAGAAGAAAAAGTGAAAGTCCTAAATGCCCTGTAGCCTCCTGCTTATAAGTGTGGTGCACGACACACCCATAAACAAGACTCTACTAGACACGGCTTGTAGGCTCCATAGAACAGAACTGCTCTGATACCACTTTTGTCATGACCCGATGGGCACCCGGTACCTTACTTAACCGAGTACAAACGTAACGAATCTTTCCTATTACATCATCATATACACGTGACATACTGGCCTAATAGGCTAACATAATCATTTATAAACTCAAAACAAAGGTCGACAAGGCCGTACAATCTTTCACGTACACGACATACGTCTACAAGCCTCTAAGAGTACGTAAATGTCATAAATATGGGGACAGAGTCCCGCCATACCAAACAATACACGTCTAAATCATACTAATCAAACAAGCAACTCCGAAGCAAATGGAGCGCACCAACATCTTCCGCTGAGCTAATAGCCTACTTGGAGGACTCTCGACCTGTCTATCGGGACCTGCGGGCATGAAATGCAGCATCCCCAGGCAAAAGGAACGTCAATATGAAAAATGTACCGAGTATGTAAGGCATATAAATAAGTACATAACATACATGGAAGAAATATAGAGTAATTGACTCAACTTGTAAGTCTGGATAACTCTGTAAATCATAAATTACTTTTAGCGTCATGCATATGTGTATGAATGTCATATCGTGCATTGCTACATGTTACATAACATCATCAACCACTGAAGGCATCCCATCATATCATATCGGTCACTGTGTGCAAAATCATCAACGTATATCAGCTGATCAAGTGGTGGTGCATATATAACGCCATAACTTTTCTCATATCCCATATACATATATATACATACATATATACGCGTATATAATGTCATCTGGTTACGGGTTAATGTACATGAATGCAATGCATAAAAAGTACATTAATAAAATCTTTCGGAATGTCATAAAACCATTTTGCCTTTGAGTAATATCATAAAGTAAACTCTTTTCAATTTTCGTATTTTTCTTAGACCCATGAACAAATGATAAAATATTATGACACATGGAATTCAAGAACATAGATATCTCTAATATTTCTATGAATAGAGTCATTTATGGAATTTGTGCATTTGCACGTTTCGTTCGTATCGTATGGATCATGCCAAAAGAAAGAAGGGATAGCCTTAACATATCTGGAGTAGGGAAAACTCTTTATTATATTCTTGGAGAAGATTGCATCGTACTCCTTTAGAACCGCAAAATTTTACGTTGCTATGATTCTAACAATTCTCGTTGGAATTGTTTTGTGCAAGAATTTTCGTTGGAGCCTTTGTGGATTGAGTTTTACTACTGTTCTTGAAGTGTTTGAATCTAGGAGAAATGATATGGAAAGGGAAATGGATGTTCTGATTGTTATCAAAAAATGAAAGTGGAAACAAGACTTGTATTAAGTCTTTATTCATTAAATTCCTATTAACTTAGAAGATAACCACCTAATAATAGAATGACTAAGCTTCTTATTTTGTGGGTTTCTGCTACATTCTGAGGGAAAAGGATTAATCTTATCCAAATATATCCCCAATTAATTAGGTAATGTCCCGATACCCGATAATTAATTAATTACTGCAATATTGAGAATTATTCCCACTTACTTAAACTATTACTCACTTTTCACATACCTTATACACCTTACTAGTATGGTCATATGGTACCTCGTATGACACTAGTCCATAAATATCGGGTATTTTAGCTCGGGCCGTATTTTACCCCAAAATGCCAAACTTGGACAAAATTCATTTTCTTTGACTTGCTCCCCCTTTCACCTTCATGAATTTACCAATCGCTTGTGAAATAGCATAATCTTTATAATCTCTAAATAATCTTTTACTTGGACTAATGTCAATTACCTTACGACAAATTTAAGGTACAATACTTCAGGGTGCAACATCGTCGTAACTTAATACTGCGAAGCGTGACATCACTGTAATGTAATACTGCTGGGTGCAACACTGTCGTAACTTAATATTGAAAAGCGTAACATCAACACAATGTAATACTGCTGGTGCAATACCGTCATAACTTAATACTGCGAAACGTAACATCATTGTAATATATTCCTGCAGAAGGTAACATCATCGTAATATATTACTGCAAAGCATAACATCGACGTAATATTGCGGGGCGTAATATATATACTCAGGGAACAAAGCCCATACAAAAATAATCAAATTACAACCCCGAAATTGGTCAAACCCGACCCCCTGGCTCACGTCTCAGAATCTGACAAAATTTACATCAATGGAATCCTTATTCCCCCACGAGTTCATTCATACCAAAAGTACCAAAATCCGACCACAAATGACCCCTCAAATCCCTAATTTTAGGCCTCCAATTTGTTTTTAAGCCCTAACCCCCAATTTGCTACTGATTTTCCCATAGATGTTGGGCTTAGAACGTTAAAAATCACCATAAATGCGTTTGGGAACAAAAGACCTTACCTTTACGAAACCCTCTTGAATTCTCCCTTGAATTTGCTCTCCAAATCTTTTTCCAGTTTGAAATGTGATGAAAAATAACCCAAATTCGTGAATGGTGGAATATATATGTTCTGACCCAGCAAAACCGCATCTGCGGTCCAATTATTGCACATGCGGCCCCAGGTGCACATCTGCGGATTTCACTTATCCGCACAGCCACTGCACCTGCGCTAAGATTCCCATACCTGCGAAATCACAGGTGCGCCCAAATCCCGCATCTGCGACTCCAACCATCCCTTCACTTGACCGCATCTGCGACTCTGTTTTTGCTTCTGCGGGCCCGCACCTGCGGTCCCCAAGCCGCAGGTGCGGTTATGACAGGAACTTCAGTCATTCAGCTGCTAATTCCAACTCAAAACCTCCTGTCCATCATCCAAAATTACCCTGATGCCCTCGGGACCTCAACCAAAGTTGCGAGAAAGTAATATACCACCTTCCAAACTTATACCAATCTTCGAAACACCTAAAATAACATCGAAATATCAAATTAACCATAGATTCAAGCCTAAGAACTCTAAAAACTTCCAAATTCCGCTTTTGATCAAAAAGTCTACCTCGTCCGAATGGCCTAAAATTTTGCACACACATCACAGATAACACAACGGACCTAATGCAACCTCCGAAATTCCATTCCAATCCCTATATCAAAATCTCCCCTATTAACCGGAAAATATCAAAATTTCAATTTCGCCAATTCAAGCCTAAATTACTCCGGACCTCCAAAATACATCCTGATCACGCTCCTAAGTCCCAAATCACCCCTCGAAGCTATCCGAATCATCAAAACCAGATTCCGAGATCATTTGCTCCCAAGTCAAATTCCAATTGACTTTTCTAACTAAAGAAAATTTCCCCATAGGTGAATTAATTTAATATGTGATTAATTGTGGGGACTACGTATGCATAAAGTGAAGAGAGTCCATACATAGCTACTATTCCTAATTATGTCCGGATAGTTTTAGGTTTACACCATGCTTTGTGGACACCGCTCTTTGATTATATTTGCGAAATTGTAACAAATGAAATTAAGTTGAGGATTTTCCAAGGATTTAAAGACTTCAAGTTGAATTATCTTTATTTTTAAAAGAATCAAGAAAGGGTTATGATTTAATGATAAAATTATATTTGACCGTGTCGCATGTATGATCCGCGAGCGGGGTAATTCCTTAAATTTATATTTGACCGCGTTGCAGATATGATTCACGAGCGGGGTGAATAGATGCAACTATGGTTCGCACCGTTCGACCCTCGGCAATGCACAATTTACATTTATGTTGGATCGGGCTAAACGTCCTCGGTGGAATTTATGTGTGATAATAGAACTGGAGTCCTTTTTATAGCTTGTAAAAATTCATCGTTTGAGAGATCATTTGTTTTAAATAAAGGAATTGTTTTGGGTTGTTAAATATGACGAAAGAATTGTTCAACTATTTCATGTTCTGAGTTTTATTGTTATCTCTATATATCATGCTTAACTAGAACGTCATATTATTCTATTGTTGGCCCTAGTAAATGTCAGAGTCGACCCCTCGTCACTACTTCTTCGAGGTTAGACTAGATACTTATTGGGTACATATTTTTATGTACTCACGCTACACTTCTGTACTTAATTGTACAGGATCTGAGGCAGGTGCTCTGGCCACCAGTCCAGCGCGCAGATCTGACTCCTATCCCGAGACTTCACGGTGAGCTGCCTTCTGAGCCGTTCTGCAGCAGCTGGAGTCTCTCTTATGCTTTATTTTGCGGTCTATTTTCTTTCAGACAGGCTAGTGTTCTTTTATACATTCTACTAGATTGCTCACATACTTGTGACACCAGGTCTTGGCACACACACTAGTAGACTTATGATTTTGGTATTGTATACATGATTACGGCTTGTATTAGTTGCTTCCATTACTTTTGTTTCATTGGTAAATTTCTAAATCTTTTAACAAATGAAAAATTATTATCCACTCAGTAATTTACTTAAATGGGAAATCACTAGTTTAGTAAGCGTTGGCTTGCCTAGCAATGGTGTTGGGCGTCATCACGACCTACGATGGAATTAGGTCGTGACAATGCATATCCTACTAAAAAGTTGATTTTTTTTCCTTCAATTTTCCATGATCGTCAACTTTATATATATATATATATATTCCATAACTAGCTGTCTAAATCATGAACAAATTTTTTAATTAAACAATAACAACAACCTAGTGAGATCCCACATGTGTGGTCTGAGGAGGATAGTTTATACGCAGGCGTTACCCCTAATCCAGAGGAATAGAGAGGCTGTTTTCCATAGACCTGTGGCACGAGAAGAAAATATTTTAAATTAAACATCATGCATATATCCTACTAAAAAGTTGAAAAATTCTTTTTCCTTCAATTTTCCATGCTCATCAATGTATTTTGGTCCTTTTGGTTGTCTGGTAAGCAAGGTTGTCCAATATTAATGCTCAAACTTGGATTCCTCCCCCAAAAATTTCTTTGTTTATTTATCATTATCATTTTTTATCATCACCCCCCCCCCCAGTTCCTTCTTATACAATCATAATATTATGAAGTCTCATCAAATGAAAGGAGGAGTACTGCAAAAATTTTACCTACTTTATTCCTTGTGAAATTCGACCTAACACATTAATCTCTTCAATTGATGAAAGCATAAGTCCTGGCTGGGCGCGAGCTCCATTTCACCTCATGCTAGTCTTTATGGCATCTGAGGTCTTAAATAATGTCAATTTAGAAAATGGCTTAATCTAAGCAGTGGCAGATCCACCCTTTCAGGTGGGGTAGCATGACACCCACTAGGTTAGCAAAAATGTTAGATACATATGCTGTTTTTAAACAATGTTAAATATTCAATCTTAGTCACCTGCAGTCTCAAACTAAACAAAAGTGTCATGGCTAAAGGACGTTTTGCAAGTTTTTCTTGCATGTAAGGCTCATGTTCCAAGGTAAATACATACCGGCATACCAATCCAATAAGTACATGATACATGTATTCACTATTCACAAACATGGTTAATGCTAAACTGTAGTTAATTAATATACATCATCACATTAATTTATCACTTAACCATAATAAATTAATATAACTTAGTGTAAACATCCGGTATATAAATATAAGTACTGCTCTTAATCCCATAATATATACCAGTAATTAAGTAGGAATTGTCTTCCAGGCCATACAGAGGTGTGCTTTCGTACTTTCTGCCACTGTCGATGAGTTATATCTTTCACTGACTTTGATTTTACCGACTCTATCTCCTACTGTGTTAGCGAACAATAATAGCTCTCTTTATTGTAGGAAGGAAAATATAACTTCTTGTCTTCTTTAGCAGAAGTTTGCAAGTCTATAGGTCTTAACACTGCTGTTCTGTTTTTACTTTTTAGAGTTCAATCATCTATAATTACAGGCATAGACAAATCAAGAATACATGCAATGAGCGCACTTGCATCTACTATATGAATCTAGGACTATAAATATGAATAGAGAATAAATTATTTTCTACACTTTGAAGACAAGTGCATGAAAAATATCACTTTCTCTGCAAATAGCTAAATACATCAGTGCATTTTACGAAAACACTAACATTTCCATGTGCATTTGTTATACAAAAACAGCCTACTTTAAGGCCACAACATCCACATATATGTTCATTTGTGGATATTCTACGAGGTAACAAAAAATACAACATCCAGACTTTACAAAGTAGCTACACAAAAACCACCAAAATCTTTAACGCTTATCATTGATAATCATCTACACCATAGTCTAACGATCAAGTTCACCCACTCTCAAAAAGAATTCCATTCTCTTTACATCCTGAGTGATTCCCGTTGCAGCCTTGACTCGCAGATCCGAGCTGTATAATTTAAAAGCTGGGGATCCAAGGATAGAAAAGATCTTACCATGAATATCAGATACGTCATGCTCCCCTAACTTGCCAATTAAAATACTCATTCCCCTTAATTTATGTCTTCAATTTCAAAATTTCAGTGTTAGTAGTTAAAAAAAGAAAAACAGAAAACAAGAGGTATTGCATCATTCAAGACAAATCAAAGAATTTCTTATTGATTGGTAAAAAAAGAAAGGCATACAGTGAGAAGAGGGTATTAGCCACTGTACATACAAAACAATATTTGAGGGCCTACCCTATAGATCAAAGTACAAAACTCTTTGTTTGTTCGAACCTCTTCAGCAAAATTAAAGCGACTCAGATTGGCAGAGCAAAACAAATACTTTAGTAGTTACTAGTCCACTATGTTATTAGCATGCAACTCCAATAAATGCCTTAGAGCATCTCTAAATCGTCCATAAATCTTTGAATGGTGATGCCTTTTTGCAGCAGCTGCTCCATGACCTCGTTCGAA
Source organism: Nicotiana tabacum (assembly GCF_000715075.1). NCBI lineage: Eukaryota > Viridiplantae > Streptophyta > Magnoliopsida > Solanales > Solanaceae > Nicotiana > Nicotiana tabacum. Next base: position 13,805,984 of record NC_134085.1, on the reverse strand, counting down.
CTTGAACTCTGGAAATACAAAACCCTTTTTGCTGAAGAGAGTATCAATCATATTCTTCGAAGCCTCAGGTGTCAATCGAAATCCATCCCAATGTATATGTGAAGCCCTATCAGAACATGCTACAACTCCTTCCTCTCCACACTGCTTATGCAGATCAAAATTAAAGGGACCGCTGCCAGTACTACCGCAACAAACCTTCATCAACGTCTTAGTCTTGAATCCCAAGAATGCATGATTTCGAATAATAGCCATGAACGCCTTGTAATAATCTGCATATATGATCTCAACTTCAGGGTACTTCAATCGCAGCTCCTCCAATGCTTGCCATAGATGATCATTGTGCAATGTTGCGAACAAATTTAGTCCTTTGTGACATTGAATTTTCCTGCTATTGTCGTTTTCGGGAAACATTGTTCGAAACCCTGGAAGGCAACCCACGGGAATAATTCCAGAAACCACAAAGTGTTTGGCCTCTGCATCTTTGATCAGTTGTTCGATAGAATTCTTGATTGTCTCCACAACATCAGGGACAAGCTTGGACACTTCAGAAATAGATCTTGTATGCAAAAGAGAGTGCTTGTAATCATTAAAACCAGGCTGATCCATAAAGACGATAGCTTTCTGAAGAACCTTGTTCTTGCCGCAGTCATGAAAAGAGAAGCAATCCTTATAGAAGAGTTTCATAAAGGCGGAAATCTGCGAGTGATGAGACTGCTGAGGCGCTGGGATGCCATTCTTGATGAAGGAAAAGGGACTCATAACTGTTGCTCCAGGCGTCATGAAACTAATACCGGACTCAAACTCAACGCCTTCTTCGGTGTAATGTTGTAGAGAAGGCAGACCAAGCACAGCGGCTAAATGATCAGAAGTAGAAGCAGAATCACTGTCTCCGAAGCTGTAAATGGAATAAAATGGGGAAGTTTCTGCCTGCACGTAAGCGGAACAAGGAGCGAAAAAGAAAGAGGAGATCACTAATAGAAAGATGAAGAAACAATGGTTGGTAAGGGAAGCCATTGAAAGAGATGAAACAGCGATCATAAGCACAAGGCAGGGGAAAACTTAGTTTAGGTTAGTGGTAGTATTTATAGAGGTCCCTCATCCGTGGAGTTTAAGCAATGTTACAGAAACCTAGTAGTAATAGGAAATCAAATTCTGACTGCGGCAGATTTCCATATATTCTTTGTTTTCTTACTTTTGCTTGAATTTGCTTGATTAAAAAGGCCTACGATTTAGGTAGGAATTTCCATATTCAATTTTGAAGCAGAATTTAAAACTATAAGGTAACTTTATTAAATGCCAAGAATTAGGAAAAAAATTCTGAATGGATTTCATTTAAGGAAACTTTCATAAGTATCACATTTTTAAATAATTGTATATACAGAATCCTAGCATCAATTAGTATATATCAAATGAGGCAGTGTATTATTTACATTAGTAAATACCTAAAAGAATTTGGCATCTCTTTAATGTCCGAGAATGTCGCAATGTTATCCCAAAAATCTCTCCTAAAAATTAGGACTTCACTTTTATCTCCTTAGTTCTTGCCATCATCTCCTAATTACATTTGTTGCTAACACATCATTCCCCTCCCGCCCATAAATCATGTTTAACCTCTCCTATATTCTTTTCCTGTAGCCTCTTAATAAAATGTACAACATATATTAAGTATATTATACATATATATCCGTCTATTATATGTTCATATATGCATCCATATCTTCCATTTTCACACCCAAACTCAACACCCAAGAATTATACCTAACCCAAGTACATGTCAATCAAGTTGCAGATGAAGTGCATACCATTTTTATACCTAAACACAATTTAATAAATAAAGTATCCATGTATTTTTAAGACGAAATACATACTATTTTTATAACTAAACACAATTAAAATGCATGGTATAATTTGGTTATCTAATTGTGTCTAGGTATAAAACTTGTGTGTACTTTGTCTTCAAAATATCCATTAGTATAATTTGATTCATTCTTAAAACGAGCACCTTATTGCTCAAACTTTGCAAGAGTTACCCCCTTCATACAGAACATTTGTTTCCGGATAAAATGCCAATAGGTCATTTCCCTCATTTTTTGCTCTATGTCCTCGTCTTCTCACTGAAGAGGAACACGTCAAAGCCATTTCACCTGATGATTTTCAACAGTCGGTGGCTCTCCTTGCTGCCACCGGACATTCTAGCGATATTAGTCGCTTCGATCAATAAAATCAAGGTTGTGTCTCTAATAAAAATCATGGGAGATTTCATAATAAGAATCGTGGCCGTGGATTTGGGCATAACAATTATCACACAAATTTTGGTAATTCTTCTCGCTCTTTCCCTGTTGGTCAAAGCATACCTGGCCCTCCACCTACTCCAAATGATACGAAATCGATGACACAATGTCAGATTTGTTTTCACTACGACCATACAACTTTGGATATTGCAATCACTTCAACCATTAATTTATTCCACGTAATTCTCCCAAAGGTTTGTCAACAATGAGCCTAAAAAAAGTACCCACAACAATCTGGTATCCTGATACGAGTGCCTCCTCACACATAATTAGAAATTCAAATGTCATTTCTGATCCTGTACCATATCAGGGTAATGCTCAAGCAGGGGCGGATTTAGGGGGGCGCAAGGGTGTTCACCCGAATACCCTTCGCCGAAAAATTACACTGTATATATAAGGCAAAATCTATTTTTTATTTCTATATATTAAGTTTTGAACACCCTTAACACAATCCAAAAATGTAGTTTAGTGGTCAAGGGAGTTCAAAATCTACCTAAGGTCATGAGTTCAATTCTCACTAGCTACAAAAAAAAAATTTTTGAACCCCCTTCGTGGAGATCCTGCCTCCGTCACTGTGCTCAAGTGATGGTTGGCAATGGTAACCTACTTCATATCTCTCATGTTGGTCATAGTTTTCTTCCTACTTCTAAACAACCTTTGCTTCTTAAAAATATTCTTTTTTGTTCCTCAACTTAAGAAAAAATTGTTATCTATTTATCGCCTTTGTGTAAACAATAAATGTTTGCTAAATTCACTTAATGTTCATTTTCCATTAAGGATCCGAAGAGCAACCACATATGCTTCAATGTACAAATTCTAGCTTGCTCTATCTGTTTTCATCTTCTTCAAGATTCACTCTATCAAAATATCCTACTGCTTTGTTTGGATCTGCTTCGCAATCTTCATTGTGGCACAAATGGCTTGGCCATCCTGGAAAACTTGTGTTTGATGTATTTTCATGAAATAAAGTTATTTCTAGCTCTTCATGCTTTAATCCTTCTATGTGTAATGTTTGTCATTTGGGAAAACAATCTAGGCTCACATTTTCAAGTTTTACAAGTACAACAAATAAATCTTTCCTTTTAATACACTCTAATGTGTGTACATTTCCTCTTGTATTCAATTCTGGTTATTTTTATTATGTGCTTTTTGTGGATGATTGTACCAAATTCTCTTGGACATATCTCATGCATAAAAAATCTGAAACATTTGACAAACTTCTTGAATTCTATAATACGATATCATGTGTCTTTGATTCATCAATTTCATATTTTCAATCTGACGGGGATAAAGACTATAATAATACTCAGTTTAAGTCCTTTTTCTGTGACAATGGTATTACTCACTGATTTTCTTGCCCATATACTCTCCAGCAAGATGGCCATGCTAAATTGCAAACATCGACACCTCAATAATGTTATCCATTGCTTACTTTTTAAAGTTAATGCCCCACTATCATTTTGGCTTAAAGCTCTGGTTTATGTTACTTATATTATTAACATGCTTCTACATTAAAATTTGAAGTTTTCCTCACCATTTAAATGTTTATTCCAAAAAGAACCAGATTTATCCATTGTAAAAATATTTGGGTATCTTTGTTATTCACGTACTGTCTTTGATCATGGTCATAAACTCCATCCACGTTCCACTCCTTGCTTATGTGTGAAGATTTCTTCCGATCACAAGAGATACATGTGCCTTGATCCTTCAACTAACAAAGTGCTAATTTTTAGGTATGTAAAATTTGTAGAAGATATATTTTCTTACCCTTTTATGTTTCCAGATTCTAACCCTGCTAAATTTCTTAGCAACTTTGATTTTTTCCCACATCAACCTCACTTACATCATCTCCTAATATTTCTTCACCACAACCTACCCATGTATTTCTCCCCTTAAATTATGGGATTCAAACATCTCCTTCAAATTTTCACGCCAACACACTTCCTAATTCACATGATTCTTGTAATTCAGCTCCATCTAATAATTCTCCGTGTTCTTCCCCTTCTAATAATTTTCCTACTTCATCTCCACCTAGTAATTCTCATAATTCATCTCCCTCAAGAAATTCTCCAAATTTATCTCCCTCAAGTAATTTTGCTAACTCACCTCAATCAAACTCTTCTTTTCGAGTTGTCACGATCCAAAACTCATTATAGACCTTGATGGCGCCCAACGTCACAGTTAGACAAGCCAACAGTGAATTACAACTTAATTACGCATTTTATTATTTTCAAAATCATGAATTTTATTAGATAAAGAAATCAACGCATTAAAATCATGAAAACTTAAAATTAAATAGAATAGAAAATAAAGGTGTGTAAATGCTAAGCAAAATCACAAACAACATCTAGAACATCCCAAAACCCTGTGTCACAAGTGCATGAGCTTTTACTAAAGAGTATGATAATAATACATACGTCCAGAATGTAAATAAGGCAGGATAGAGTAAATAGTACGATGGAGACTCTGTGAGCTACGATACGTAGCCTGGCATGAGCTCACCATTAAATTCTCTTCAGCAGTTGCGCCTACGCGCCAAGATAACCACCAATTGAACTTGTCAAATCCTGCCCATTTAGTGCACACGTGTAGCATGAGTATGTAAATCAATGCGTGCCCAGTAAATATCTAGCCTAACCCGGAGAAGTAGTACGTGGGGTCTACATCGACACTTACTAGAGGTCCAATAAAGCAATATAATAAATCATAAGCAGATATGAGGCACACTACAATAATCGGGTAAATCTGTAAGTTACATAATCTTCCAAAAATTTCTTTTAAAGGTATGAGTTTCTCAGTCTTGTATTCTACCTCAACATCTTAGATGTATCAAGTGCCAATATCAAACGGATAAGGAATACCATAGAAAATGCCAGGCATCAGTAGGAGAATAATCTTGTGAATATTCGGACTGCCAGCGATATAGTGTACGATTATACCGAGGTTGTTCAGCCCGATCAAGAATAATGTGTACACTGCCGAGGGTCGAGCGGCACGAACCATAGATGCATCTATTATATTGTTGAGGCATTCGATCGCTTCATAATAAAAGAAGAAACTTATCGAATTACGAGTCATGTACGAACAACACAAATATAGGTGCATAATAGTGAATATACTCCTTTATGTTTCTCAGATATTTTGGCAACAACTCAAGGTTATAAAGATCGACCTTGTATACATATGTTTTTAAAACAATTTCAATAAAAAATTAAATTAGTTAAGCTAGCAAAATGAGTCCAAACAATTCAAATATTACATGATAAAGCTCTACATCTACGCGGACATAAACATGCTTTACCTAAGTATGGATTCTCGTCACCTCGTGCGTACATAGCATCCACAACTAGTAGTACATAATTATTACATCACCTAGGAGGTAGTTTACCCCTCACAAGGTTAGACAGGAGATTTACCTTGCTCCGAAGTTCCATAACCGGCTTCCACGCCTCTTTAACACTTCAAACCAATGCCCATCGATCCAAAACTAGTCAAACAATTTGCAAATCAATCAAAATATACTCCAATGCATATAATTTAACAATTTATAATAATTCTCAAATGTGCTCGATAAGTCAACAAAGTCAACCCTCGGGCACACGTGTCCGGATTCCGAAAATTCTTGAAGATAATCATTACCCATAGCACCACAAACTCACATATATAGTTCATTCCTGATTCCATGTCCAATTTCGTGATCAAAATCTAAAAATACTAAATTCTAGGTTTTCCTCCAAATCCCACAAATTTCATGATTAAATCTATATATAAACCATCTATATTTGGGATGCCCAGCTGCCCTGCCCTTCACGTTTGTGCTTCGCCCTCACGTTTACAAAGTCCTTCTGCCTCACAGCCACCCAGCTTTTTTCGCGTTTGTGACCTCCTTGTCACGTTTGCGTAGGTTGCCTCTATCTTTCTCCGCGTTCGCGACATCTCTGTCGCATTCGCGATGAGCAAAAATCCAGCCGCCCAAAATTCCTTCTTTGCGAATGCGTGAGACCCTTTGCGTTCACATAGAACGAAACCAGACACCAACACCAACAATTGCAAAACAAGGAAAAATGGTCCGAACCCATCCCGAAATACACCCGAGGCCCCCGGGACCCCGTCCAATCACACCAACCAGTCTCAAAACAGAACACATACCTGTTTGAGGCCTCAAATCACACTAAACAACATCAAAACTTTGAATCGATGATCAACTTTCTACTTTCAACATTCAAACTTCGACGAACGTGTCCGATTCTTACTTAAACATTCCGCAATGACGCCAAACATTATGTACAAGTTATAAATCACGATACAAACCTATTCCAAGGCTCGAAACCTCAAACAGACATTGAAAATACCAAAGTCCACTTCAACCAAACTTAAGAAATTCTTAAACCTTCAAAATGCCAACTTTCCATAATAAGCGTCGAAATGCTCTCGGACCACCCAATACTCAACCTGAACATACGCCCAAGTCCGAAATCATAATACGAACCTATTGAAACTTTCAAATCCTGATTCCGAAGTCGTTTACTCAAAAATCAAACCTTAGTTAGCTCTTCCAACTTAAAGCTTCCGAATTTAGAATTTTCCTACTGAAACAACTCCGAACTTCCCAAAAATCAATTCTGACCACACGTATAAGTCATAAAACATGAAGTGAAGCTACTCACGGCCTCAAACTGTCGAACGACGCACTAGAGCTCAAAACGACTGGTCGGGCCATTACATTCTCCACCACTTAAACATATGCTCGTCCTCGAACGTGCCAAGAATATTCCGGAGTTGCCCAAAATCACTATTTAACACCTCGTGCACCTACCCGTGTCACCACAACACATGTGAGCACGTTAGCTCGAGCCAGACCTCAAATCTTCCCTATAACCTTAGCCAACAAGCTTTAGAACCAAATTCCATCATCCAGAATTCTCCGCGAGACCCGATTGTAACATATAAACACCGCATCAATCACTAGACACTGCACCAAAATATGATCATGCGCCTATGGTGAAATCACACTATGCACCACATAAGTCGTTTGCCCATAATAACATCCTCTAACCATAATAGCTGCAATTTCACAAATCTGATGCCCACAATACACCTCATAACATATGTAGCCCTGTTCCAACTCTCGCAATACTACCACGATGAAAGAGATGTGTAGAAACTCATACCCACCTATCCAAATGAATAAATCATGGAGTTCCTTAACCTGACAAGAACCATTACCTCGTTCTGAAATGAATAACGATATTTTCTCTCTAATATACCCTACACAACTCCGATCGCACTGTTCTCAGTTCCAGTAACCTCGTCTCACCCAGTACAAGTTGCTCGGGCAATAAGCTGCCTCAAACACCGTCTAAAATCTCATACAGCGCCATCAAAGAGCCAACTAGCTACAACTCGAATATGACCCACAGGGAAGAACGAACTCTGGCAAAGAACCATCCAGTAACAAATAAAATGGCCAAACTGATGCTATGCCTCTATCTCAGAGATAGGAAACAAGGTACACAAAATAAGCATAAGGAACCCTACTTAACATCTCGTTGTTGCGGCATGCAACCCAATCCAACTATGATAATGTTGCGGCGTGCAACACGATCTAAACATGAACTGTTTCGGTGTGCAACCTGATTTACACAACATACATGTGGCAGCGTGCCACCCGATCCAAACAACGTATCCGTGGCGGCATGCCACCCGATCCATAAATAACAATCAATAAGGAAACACCCATCAAGACATTATACCTATACTTATGAAACCTCAAGTTTTGGTCTAAAGCGCCATAATTCTTTTGGGATCCGTTTACACATAACAAGGCCGTTTGAATCAAATACCTCCCAAGTCAATCAAATTATGGTGGTTGCCAAGCTCGCACGTACTACCACAAACCACATGTATAACTTAATACACCGAAGGAACTAATCGTTGCCACAATCATGCTGATTCAAACCATTACTAACCAACCTAATTTCTTCTAATTTTCTCTTGACTTGCCTTAGAAATAATAATTGCTCCATTCGAAAACATAACGAAATCAATCAACAATCATCCCGAGTGACCCGAATCAGAGACCACATCATCTCAATACCCATGAACCATCTCATACCCTCCTCAAGTGCACAATAGCATCTCTAACCGGTACACCCATTCTGCAAGACCTTCTGCGATTTCGAAGCTATTTATCCATTTCCTCTAATACTAACCCGTAAACCCGATGATAACATAGAAAATCCTCCAAGTATTCTTCCAATTCTACTGCAAAATCTAGATCTTTAGCCATACAGCAAACCCAAAATCCTTAGACACCGCGCTTACATCCTTAAACCCATTAGAACCACTATTGAGAGCTACCAACTTTGACCTGGTCCCGAATCTAATCAAACTCCAACGCTCTGTTAGCATATGAACACTCCCAAAGAAGCAAACAGATGAATTTTTTTCCTTGTACATCACATCCACAAGAAGCATAAACTCTAAGTCTTCCCAAAACCTGCACATGAATCGATAAGGCAAAATATAGCACATATTCATCAAGTTCTTTGCTTGAATTACCCCTGATGTGTTTTTTATTAGTCATAAATTAACCATGAATGCACCGATAACCAGAAACTGCTCAAGCAGACAATCATGCGATCCAATCGTAGGTGGTGGGTGATAAGTGGGGATTTTGACTACTTATTAGCACCACCTTTTAGCTTTCGTTTTAGTCTAAAAGTGTTTAATTGTGTTCCCAAAAAATTGGTGAAACATGCTTAATTGCATGACTATTGGAAAATGTTCCACTAACATGAAATCCAACTCAAGAAGGAGTGATCTGAACTCAAGAACAAAACAGGCACATAAGCTCAAAGTGCGGACTGCAGATTATCATCTGCGGCCACAAATTGTAAAGAAATTTCTATCAAAGACAAGTGCAAAGTGCGGTCCGCACATGACATGTGTGGCCGCAGAAGCTAGGAAAGAGCAAAAGTTCAGAGAGTTTTCATATCAAGTTTAACGGAAGTGCGGACCGCACAATTATTGTGCGGCCGCAGAAGATCAGCAACGCCGCCGCAGTTGCATTTGTGCGGTTTGTAGAAGAGCCATGTACGGCCGCACTCAAAAATGTGTGGACCGTAGAAAAAGAGAGATGCAGCCGCGATTCAGAATTGTGCGGCCGCAAGATTCAAATCCTGTTAAGCTGAAGCATAGTGCGGACCGCACATGAAATTGTGTAGCCGCAGAACCTTCGAAAGGGCATTTTTGTCCGAAAATTTTCGCTCTGTATAAATAGAAGGGTTTTACTTTTTTTAGGTCAAGTTGTGATATCAGCAACCACAACTGACATTGAACTCTTTGAACATAGATTTCATTCTTTTACTTGTTAATATAGTTTAATTATCATTTCTTCTTCTATTTTTTCTGTTTTAAGCATGAATAGCTAGATTCTTACTAGGGTTGCTACCTAACCCTAGAGTGTAAATCTAATGGGTGTTTGATTTATTATTTGTTTATGGTTGGTATTTATTATTTAGCCTTGTTCTTGCTTTTAATACTAGAATTAATGGTTGCAAACATTAGTTCATGCCTATTTGACTTGGTCTCTACTTGAGAAAGAGAGACTTAGTCTAGGAAAACTTGTCTAACAAGAAATTGGGTAATTCAAGAGATTAATAGTCCCAATTAAAAGGATGAACCTAGATATAGTAAAACCCGACTTGAGCTTTGTATCAATCGTTTTGTTCAATACCCATTGGACTTGAGAAAGCCAAATTGGACAAAACCAATGTCTTACCGAGAGGTATTGAGTGGGTACTTGAGTGTTGATAGCTATAATACACCCTGACCAATAAAATAAGCTTTAAAATTTACAACCAGTTAGGCAAACACCTAAGTAAAGGTCATAGCCCTAGGTCTTTTACATCATTTGAAAAACAAAAAAAACAGTCTCCTAGTTTTAATTCTTAGTTGGTAATCCTAGTTTAACTTAGAAACAACTCAATTTTGTAGAAGTGCAATTTGAGAATAATCGAGCGCATTCACTATAATATATACTCCTAAGTCCCATTCATAGCTCCCAGTGGAATTCGACCCCAACTCCATGTTGGGTATTGCTATTGCATCAATCATTTCATAACCTCAAATAGAGGTGTGACTTGGACGAGATAATTTTTTGGCGTCGTTGCCGGGGAGCTAAAAACGGATTTAGCTATATATTTGGTTTTGTTGTGAATTGTCTTCTTTTCCTTCCGTGTTATTGATTTTTATGAATCAATTTTAGGTGCAACAATGGCCTCAACAATGATCAACTCGCAAACATGCCTATGGGGGATGTGGACGTGGAAGATGACCAACTTGAAGAGGTTCTTCTTGAACCTCAAGCAAATAGAAGAGGCCGACCGCCTTACACAACGTCCCAGTTTTGCCCCCACCTCCACCAAGAGTGGATCCACACCGGGTGTTGCCGAATGAAAGGTATGCAAGTGTCATAGTCCCGCCCTGCATTAGGGCCGTCAACTTTCAAATCACGAATGTAATGCTCACATTGCTAGAGCAAAGGGGATTCTTCTCCGGGGCTCCGAGTCAAAATGCATAAAAATACTTGAATGGGTTTGTGGACACTTGTTGGGGGAGTAAACAGACTAACGTCTCCGAGGATGCTTTAAGGTTGAGGGTATTTCCTTTTTCTCTATGGGGGAAAGCCTTGGATTGGTTAGAGAGATTGCCAAACCATTCCATTCATACATGTGATGAATTGGCAGAGAAATTTATTTCCAAGTTCTTTTCTCTCAGGCATATGGATACTCTTAGAGAAGAGATTCTAGCACTCAAACAAGAGCCCAATGAGTCGTTGCATGAAATATGGGATAGGTATCGAACAATGGTCAAAGAGTGCCCCAATAATGACATGATGGAGGCTATGATTTAAGAAACTTTTTATCAGGGGATCAATACTATCAATCAATGCATGGTCAACCAACTTGCTGGTGGAAATTTCATGACAATGCCGTATGTGGAGGCTTGTACGATTTTAGATGAAATGGTAGATACTTCATCGAACCAAGTAGAGCAAATGATCCTCAAGGCAATCCGAACGTGATTCACCTACATAAAGAATTGCATCATCAAGGGCAATCCATTGCCGAGTGGACCACCACAGATGAATCAATTAGCCAAAGATCAACTTCAACAAGTGCAAAATCCTAAGCAAGTTAATGCCACGGAGAGAATTAGTATGATGGTGAACAAGAGAAGGCAAAAGGGTCCGCAAGTACAAAACTGTGCGGCGAAATATGTACAAGAAAATAGTGGGTTTTATCAAGATGACTCTTACAGTGAACAAGATGAGGAAGTGCAATACGTGAACAAATTTCAAGGGCAAAGAAACAAATCTGAAGGCGCAAATCAACAACAATGGCGATTTCAAGGCAATCAAGGTGAATGGAATTCTAACAACCAAGGTAATTGGAATAGTGGTAACAATCAAGGGAATTGGAATAATAACAACAATCAAGGGAATAGGAGTAGTGGAAATAACCAAGGCAGTTAGAGTGGCAATAACCAAGGATATTGGAGAGGCAACAACCAAGGGGCATGGAACAATAATCAAGGCAATCGGGGGTCGAGCTTTCAAAGGCCCTCGATATATCAACAACCGAGCAACCCACCTCCTTATCATTCCCAAGGTCCAAGTTCTTCCAATAATGAGATGGGATGAACTGAGAATATGTTCAAACAAATGATGGAGAAGAATTCCGACTCCGATGCCCAACTAGCCTCACAAAACACATCAATTCGCAACTTGGAAGTTCAATTGGGGCAAATATATCAAGCTCTAAAAACTCGTCCTAAGAGGGCACTACCAAGTGATACGGTGGTGAACCCAAAGTGTGAAAGGGTGGGAACAACACGAGACATGCCATGGCCGTTACTACAAGGAGAGGAAAAGGTGGGGATGCACCCACCTCAAGTCAAAGGAAACTTGTGGATGATGAGCAAGTGGTAGGTACAAGAAGATGAGACCCCGAACAATGTGGTGCAAGCAAATGATGAAGTGCAGATTGAAATTGATGACAATGAGGAAGAGACTCAAGAGAAAGTGAACCCGTCTAGGGATCACATTGATGATATACTGGAACTGGTAGTGCAAAAGGCTAAGGCACCAATGCCTAGGCCTCCTCCTCCATATCCTCAAAGGCTTGCCAAGAAAAATGGTGAGAATCAATTCAAAAAGTTCATTGACATGATGAAAAGTCTATCTATCAATGTGCCATTGGTTGAAGCTTTGGAGTAAATGCCCGGTTATGCAAAGTTTATGAAAGATTTGGTGACAGAGAAGCGGTCGATTAATTTTGAAACTATAAAAATGACTAATCAAGTGAGTGAAATTGTACATTCCATGGCTCCTAAATTGGAAAATCCTGGTGCTTTCACAATCTCTTGTACCATTAGAAGTGCCGAGTTTGCTAAAGAACTTTGTGATCTTGGGGAAAATATTAACTTGATGCCCTATTCGGTTATAAAGACTTTGGGAATTGGGAAACCAAGACCCACATCTATGAGATTACAAATGCCCGATCGTACCACGAAGAGACCATTGGGAGTGATTGAGGATGTATTAGTTCGTGTTTATAAATTCATTCTTCCGGCAGATTCTGTCATTCTTGATTGTGAGGTTGATTATGAGGTGCCGATTATTCTTGGTAGACCCTTCCTTTATACAGGGGAGGCTCTAGTTGATGTTGAAGCCCGAGAACTTACTTTCCGGGTTGGTGATGAAAAAGTGGTTTTCCATATGTGTAATTCTATGAGGCAACCCAATAGCAATGAGGTGTGCTCGTTCGTGGACTTGGTGACAGATGTGATTGTGGATGAAACAAGTGCTATGATCAATGTTGACGATACATTGGAGGCCGTCTTGCTCAACTTTGACGATGAAGAGATGGAGGGTTTTGTGGAATGTGTGAACTCTTTGCAAGGAATGGGGTCATACACTTATGAGCCCTGCAAATTGTCCTTGGATCTTGAAAATAGAACAACTCCTCCAACAAAGCCTTCAATTGAGGAGCCTCCCATCTTGGAGTTGAAGCCATTGTCTCCACATCTTCGGTATGAATTTTTTGACCCTTCTTCTACTTTACCGGTTATTCTTTCCCCTTGTTTGACTAACGTGCAGGTAGATTCTACATTGGCAGTGCTACAAAAGAGGAAGAAGGTTATTAGATGGACATTGGCGGATATTCGGGGGATAAGCCCCATATTTTGCATGCACAAGATTAACTTGGAGGAAGGTGCCAAACCATCTATTGAACATCAAAGAAGACTCAACTGAGCCATGCAAAAGGTTGTCGAAAAGGAGATCATCAAGTTATTGGATGTCGGGGTTGTCTACCCCATTTCGATAGTTCGTAGACTTCTCCGGTTCAATGTGTCCCAAAGAAATGAGGCATGACGGTGGTCACCAATGTGAGTTGATTCCTACAAGAACGGTGACCGGGTGGAGTGTTACATCCCGCATTTTCGAATGTTAAAGTTTCATCGTAAGTTAATCAACGTAAGTTCAGGAATGAGATTATTTTGAGATTATAAGCATTATGCTATTTCAAACAAGTGATGAATAAATTCGTGAAGGCGAGAAGGTAAGAAAATCGAAGAAATTTCGAAGTTGGAGATAAATACGGTCCAAGCTATAATACCCCGTATTTATGGACTAGTGTCTTACAAGGTACCACATGACCATGATAGTGAGGTGTATAAGGTGTGCTAAAAAATGAGAAATATTTTAAGTAATTTGAGATAATTCTTAATTATGTGGATAATTGGGCAATTATGGATTTTATTGGGATATTAACCAAGTAAATTAAGCTAATTAAGATTTTAATAAGTCCTAAAAGAGGCCAACGTGGCAGCCCACCTTTCTCAATTTTGTGACTCTTAAGCCACACTATAATCGATGAATAGGCCCCTATTGGGCAACCTCTGATCAGATGGAAAAGTATATACCAAATCTGTTGTGGCCGAGCACCTATGAGTGAGTCCAGTTGGCCGAGATAAAGAGCCTAGTATGGTCGAGCGCCTATAAGCGAGCCTACTACGGCAGAGCAGTTATATATATATATATATATATATATATATATATATATATATATATATATATATATATATATATATATATATATATATATATATACACACCTTATAGGCCGAACAACTATTTTACTTACTATATTGAGAGAGTTGAGTCAGTAGCAGCAAGTGAGCATATCTCCAGATTATTTTTGGTTCCTAGTTACTTTCAGTTATTATATTATCAGTTCAGTTGCAGTTTTCAGTATATTGCCTTACATACTCAGTACATTATTTTGTATTGACGTCCCTTTTCTCAGGGCACTGCATTTCATGCGTGCAGGTTCAGACAGACAGACGGGTAGACCTCCTCATTAGGTGTTTGCTGAGTTCATCTTGATTGGAAAGCTCCATGCCCTTCGAAGTTGCCAGGTCAAGAGCTTTATGTACATCTTATGTATATATGTATGTATGTTATGAGTAGGTCAGAACCCTATTCCAATTACAGTATATCCATCATTAGAGGTTTGTAGACATATCATATCAGTTAGTGCAGTATGTGGGGCTTTTAGGCCTTGTAGGTATATTTTGTTGGTTGGCCAGCTGTAGTAGTTATGACGGCCTTGTCGGCCCAACTTTATATTGATGTTTAGCCTGCATTCGCAATTGTCTTGCAATGTGGCCCATGGCCAAAGTATGACATTATATGTTCAGAGTCCTTTAGTCGCAAGTAGGTAGGCAAGGATAAGTGAGGCACCGGGTGCCGGTCTCGCCCCCAGGATCGGGGCATGACATGGAGAGTGTGTATGGACTATCGTAAGCTCAATAAAGTCACAAGGAAGGACCATTTTCCACTTCCCTTCCTAGATCAAATGTTTGACATATTGGCCGGCCGTGCTTTCTATTGTTTTCTTGATGGGTATTTTGGCTACAAACAAATTCTTATTGCTCTGGAGGATCAAGAGAAGACTACCTTTACATGTCCTTATGGTACTTTTTCCTTCTCGCAGATGCCATTTGGGTTGTGCAATACACCGGTGACTTTGCAAAGGTGTATGATGGCAATCTTCACGGACATGGTAGAGGATATCCTTGAAGTCTTCATGGATGACCTCTCGGTGGTCGAGAATTTCTTTTGATAATTTTCTAGCAAACTTGAATAAAGTGTTGGCAAGATGTGAAGAAACAAACTTGGTGCTCAATTGAGAGAAATGTCATTTCATGGTTGAGGAAGGCATTTTCCTTGGCCACAAGATTTCAAGGAATGGCATTGAAGTCGACAAGGCAAAGATTGAGGTGATTTATAAACTTCCACCTCCAACTTCAGTGAAAGGCATGCAGAGTTTCTTAGGCCATATAGGATTTTACCGGCGTTTCATCAAGGATTTCTCTAAAGTGGTGAACCCGTTGTGAAAACTTTTAGAGAAAGATGCTAAGTTCTATTTCAATGATGATTGCATGAGAGCATTTGAATTGCTAAAGCTCAAGCTGACTACTACTCCCATCATCACCGCTCCAAATTGGAGTTTTCCTTTTGAGCTCATGTGCGATGCAAGTGATGTAGCGGTAGGGGCCGTTTTGAGGAACGCATTAACAAGATTTTTCATCCGGTGTATTATGCAGGTAAGACCATGAATAGTGCCCAAGTCAACTACACCATTACGGAGAAAGAGCTTCTTGCCATTTTGTTTGCTATTGATAAGTTTCGCATGTACCTGATGGGTGCAAAAGTAATTGTCCATACATATCATGTGGCACTTCGATATCTTATAAGCAAGAAAAATTCCAAACCTCGGCTGATGAGATGGGTACTTCTGTTGCAAGAGTTTGATATAGACATCCAACATCGAAAAGGAAGTTAAAACCAAGTGGCGGACCACTTGTCTCATTTGGAGGAGGAGGGGAGACCGCATGATGGCCTTGAAATCAATTACTCCTTCCCTGATAAGCAACTCTTGGCTATTTCGATTAAATAGGTGCCATGGATCACGGATATAGCAAATTTTCTTGTGAGTGGTATCATCCCGGATGAGTTCTCTTCAAATTAAAGGAAGAAAATCAAACGGGATTGTCAAGATTATTATTGGTATGAACCATACCTTTTCTGGATTTGTATGGATAGAGTGCTTAGAAGATGTGTACCGGAGGAGGAACAATGTGAAATTCTTGGGGATTGTCATTCTTCGTCGTAGTGGTCAACATGGTAGAGCAAGAACGACAGCCAAATTGCTAAGTTGCGGCTTCTATTGGCCCACTCTTTACAAGGATGCAACTGATATCGTCAAGCGTTGTGATGAATGTCAAAGTGCCAGTGGAATCTAAAAGAAAAATGAAATGCCCCACCCCACCTTTTGGAGAGTATATTTTCGATGTGTAGGGTATTGACTTCATGGGTCCTTTTGTGATTTTTTGTGGAAACACCTACATCTTGGTCGCGGTTGATTATGTGTCCAAATGGGTCGAGGCCGTTTCTTTACCCAACAATGAAGTGAGAAGTGTGGTGGCGTTTTTGAAGAAGAATATTTTCACAAGATTTGGTACTTCAAGGGCTATCATAAGTGATGGGGGATCACACTTTTGCAACAAAGATTTCGATACCTTACTCACCAAATATGGTGTCACATATAAATTCACGACTCCCTATCATCCACAAGCAAGAAATCAAGTGGAAGTCTCCAACCGAGAGATAAAGATTATTTTGTCAAAAACAATAAATGCCAACCGGACAGATTGGTCCTAGAAACTTGATGATGCTTTACGGGTTTATAGGACGGCTTACAAAATACCAATCAGAATGTCTCCATACTGGTTGGTGTTTGGAAATTCTTGTCATCTTCCGGTGGAACTTAAGCACAAAGCTATGTGGAATTTAAAAAAGTTGAATCTTGAGTGGGATGTCGCCGACAACTTAAGGGTGGCACATTTGAATGAGTTGGATGAGTTATGGTACCATGCATACACAAGTTCATCCTCATAAAAAGAGAAAATGAAATACCTTCATGACAAGTACATTCAGAACAAACAGTTTAAAGAAGGTGATCTTGTGTTGCTATTCAATTCTTGGTTACGGATGTTTCTCGGAAAGTTAAAATCTAAATGGAGTGGCCCGTTTGAGGTTATGGGTGTGACACCCTTTGGTGCATTGGACTTGAAGAATAAAAATGATGAGGTGTATAGGGTCAATGGTCACCGGGTGAAGCATTATATGGGAAAAGATGGTGATGGCCACGTCATGGCGGTAATTCATGTCAAATGATAGTAATCTGTGTCGTGTCGCGATGTTAAATCAGGCGCTTCTTGGGAGACAACCCATATTTCTTTTCCTTTCTCTTTTTCTTCTTCTTTAGATAGGTCTTATTTTGCTAACTGGTTTCGAAGTGTGTTGCAGGAATGAGTGTGCTATACATGAACGGTGCTTAGAAAAATTGGTTAAGTATGGAAAAAGTGCGTACCGCACATGTATTGCGCGGACCGCACAATTTTGGACACTACAGCAGAAGGCAAATGCGAGTGCATAATTCTTGTTGATAGAATTTAAGGGTCCACCAAACTATATAAAGAACCAGGTTCTCTATTTGTTTTCACAGAACACATGCACACTGCAGTAACTAAGTGAACACAGAGGAATTTTACGTGGAAAATTCCCAGCTCAACGGGATTAAAAACTACGACTAACCCTAGTAGGATTTCAACTTCACTACTGAGCAACTTTAGATTACAACCTATGTAGCCTAGGAATTAACCTCTTAATCCCTCACTAACTTGTAACACTCTATTACAAGACACTTTGTAATAACTCTATTACAAAGACTTTATAACTCGACTAACTCTATCCAAGACATAAACACAAGGATTTATGATTAACAAAGGGTTTACTACACAATGTTTCTAAGTAAGCTAAGAAGGAATTACAAGTAAGAGCTTTTACAAAGTTACAACTCAACTAAGAACATAGAATGACTTGATATGGGAAACTGGTCCGTCGCAGTATTGTTCTTTGTTCTTGATGCACTTGAGAATCATTTGTAGGATGATCAAAACCCGTGAGAGTGCTTGAGTGAAGTATCTAAGTGTTCAAGTGATTTGTTTTACCCTGCTTGATGTTAATAATGCGTTTGTGACATCACTTAGAATGATGTAAGCAAGTTAGGTAAAAGGCATTCCCCATAAAGTTGATTGTTGCACTATTTCTATACTATAGCGTGTGCAGGCAGCCACTTTATAGCTGGGGCAGTTGACTTGTACAGTCTCTTCAGGAATTGGCAGCTATCTATTCCCTCAGTTGTTCCTTTTACTCTAAAGAGTTGAACTGTGTCTCCAACCGGAGATTTGTTGATCTTTAAGTTCTTGAGGATGTGTATCAGGTTCCTTATCTGGTTCTTAACAATAAGTTTGTTAGATCGTCAAAACATAATAGGGATACACATATTACCTATCACTTGTGTAGACCACACAACTTGAGATGGGATTAATACAAACTCTCTGAAGTTTGCTTGTCAGAGAAATGGCCAAAGTGTGGCCATACAAGGAAAACTGCGATCTGCACCAGAATTTGCAGTTGCACACGTAATTTTGTAGATCGCATATCATCTGAGGGAAATTGCATAACAGGTAACAGAGTGCGGACCGCAGAAGGAATTTTGTGGCCGCACTCATCTCTTTAACACTTGGCGGATCCCGTTAAGTATAAATAGTAGCACTAACGCTACTGTTGAAACTTTCCAATCTCTGAGAAATTAAAGCAAAGGCTAAAATCTTATGCACAATTGATTCACTCATCTGCCACTTAACTAAGAATCGTTAATCATTCCTTAACACCACTTCATCACTGGTATGTTCAAATCATTTCTAGAATTCTTCAATTTTCTTAATTTAGTTTATAATTTGTTAGTTACTTTTATACTATTTGTCAATTTCATATCTATGTAGGGTGTAGATTGGGTTGGGTAATCTCCTACTTGTTATTCAGGGAATTGGTATATTGTTTATCATGTTTAATTGCTACTACCATGTTCAAATTGTGCGTAAAATCGAAACCCTAAGAACTATGCCCAATTAGAATTTGAAATGTGCGGCCGCACAAGAAATTGTGCGGTCCGCAGTTGTGTAGGTTAGGGCATTTGGTTTGGCAAGATTGTGCAGACCTCACTTAAAATTGTGTGGTCTGTAGAAATTTAATCACAACTATAGAAAAGTGTGTGCGGCTGTCGATCAGGGCATTCTCTATCTTCAGAGAGTTGCCATTTTTAAGGTACTCACTATGTGGCCGCATTATAAAATGTGCGAACTGCATTTCATATGTGCGGTCGCACTCCAACTCAATCACCGCATCATCCGTCTGTGGGATCACCATCCTCCTCTATGGTGCCCTCTCCATCTCCTGCTCCTGCTCCGGCTCAGTCTGAGCTGCTGGAGGCTGCTCATGCAACAGTAGGTCCAATGGTAGATGATCAGCAGCCTTAATTTTCTCCACTTCTACCCTCAACTCCTTCACAGACTCCTTTGAGGCTCGAGTCTTTCTCAGCTTCTTTGTCTCCTTTGGCATCTCCTCTAATGCCTTCCCATGAGTACCTACAGCCTCCAATATCAACTACTGGTTCTCTAGGAGCTTCTTCTGGTTGTCCAGAAGCTCCTTAAGATTCTCCTCCACTGAAGCTGGAACCTGTGGCGGTGGGGGTACGGATTGGGCTGCCACCGAGCTAGAAAGCACAGACAACTTAAAAGTAGCTGCCTGCATCCAGTAGTTGATATTGGCAAGTGTTTGGCTCAAACGGTGGGAAGTCAATGGGCAAGCTAAGGATGATGGGATATTTGGAGCAGTGGCAGTAGAGGGTCCTGGGGCAATATCTGGTGTGACTGAGGGAGGCTGAGAAGAAGTGACTACTACTACTGGCTCTTCAGACTGGCCAGTAGAAGTAGTGGCTTTACCTTTAGGATCTTTGGCTTTGGGGTTGTCATCAGCCTTGAGGCTTTACCATGAAAAGGGCATCTTCGGTTTCACCTTCACATCAAACTTCCTTTTCTCCACATCCCGGCCCTCAAAGTACACTGTTAGGAAATTTGGGAAGGGGTATGATCTATCACCTTCATTGACTACCCTTCTGATCACCCTAGACATAACATTCCCGATGTTGATCAGGTACCCGCCCATAATAGAAGCCCCCAATATCGCCCCGGAGACAGGTAGTGAGTTCTCATGGGTAGTGGGGTCTAGCCCGCTGCATACAAAAGTCACCCACCCCTTTACCTCTAAGTTTAAAGTTTTCCTTAGAATTTGAACCCTTGATGTCATCCAAGCTGGGGTGGTGCCTGGGAGTTCCGGGTATTCTGCTAACCATAGACGGGCTGCCTCATCCAATGCTACCTTTTCTAAGTATAATGATTCATCTTCCTCCGGAAAGCCCAGGTAGTTATTAATTGTCTTCCCATCGAACTTCATAGTCAAATTCCGCACCTTAGTCACTTTAGTGCCCTTTTTTATGTGGGCAGCATTAGCGTAGAACTCCTTGACTAAATGTTCGTTTGCATCCCAGACTTTGCTTGTAAAATATTCCCAGCCCGGTCTCTCTTTGAATTGCCTCTTCACATTAGGGTTGTGAGGCAGAAGGTCCCTCTCAATGAACTTTCGCTCAAGAATAAATTTCCTCTGAGGCAACCACTCTCGAAACTTGTGGTATGCAATCTCACTAACAAATCTCTTTTGCCATGCCTCCGGGTTTCTAATTATTTCCACCCCCCACCCCCCAACCCCCCATTTGGGGTTCTCCCCTTCTTCATCAATGGGATCTTTCCCGGGTGTTGAAGTTGTGGGTGAAGTAGATGTTGCACTATCACTGCTCTCTGCTGAGCCCTCAGACGACTCAAAAGAAACTTGAACTAAAGCTTGAGCAGTAGGAGGCCGGAGGTGTGGGCACATCTCTCAATCTAAACCTCCCCAGGAAGTCAGGTACATACTCCGGCATTGAATCAGACTTAGATGCCTCCCAGGAGGGCACACACTCACTTCCCTCTGAATGGGAAGCAACTCTATTTGTAGCCTTTATTTGTTTCCTGGTTTCCCCAATTTCTTTCTGGACTTGGGGGTCAATTTTATCATTCCTCATCCCCTACCTCGGGAGGACTCTCCTTTTCCTTTCTGTTTTTCACCACCTCCTCTTGATTTAACTATTGTCTGCAAGTGGAATTCAGTTAATGTTTGTTAGTATCACAGTACCAGAAGAAATAGTGCAGAGTTTGACTGAAAATAGTTGACCACGGACTACATAAAAAGAATTGCGGCCGCAAAGGCACCACCGCGGACCGCATAAAATAGCACCGCAGACCGTAGTGGGGTGGAATTCAGACTACCCACTCTCTGAATAATGTCATTGCAGACCGCAAAAAATTACATTACGACTGCAGTGAGGCACCGCGGACTGCAAAAAATCAACCGCGGTCGCGGTCCTTAAAATTGGCCTCTTTGAAGTTTACCATCGCGGACCGCGGAAAAACACATCGCGGCTGCGGAGAAGCACCGCGGATCGCGAAAAATCAACCGCGGTCGCGATAAGCAATACGCAGCAACACAAACCTAGGGTTTCAAATTTTTGCACATTTTAACCTTAATCCATATACTATTAACCCACTAGGTAATTAATCACCATGTTCGACTAATTAACCCTAATCTAAACAACATTATGTAACCCTAAGTAAAAAAATTGAAAGAGAAAGGGAAGAAGAAGTACGAACTAACAAATTAAAAGAGAATAAAACAAAAATTAAAGACTAGGGAAAGATTTGAAGTACCAGAGATGAGATGCAATACAGATGATTGAGAATCAGTGTCTGAATTTGTGCACTTAGGATAGTGATGAATAATGCTTTATCTTTTTAGAGAGCAAATGAGCGAAAAGTGTAAAAGGGGGTTTAAGGTCCTATTTATAGAAAAAGGACCTAGGACCCACACTACTTACCCACCGCGGACCGCAAAACACCCACTGCAGACCGCGGTAATTAAACATAAGAGGCACTGGCAAGGATTGCACCGCGAACCGTAGAAAATGCTCTGCGGCCACGGTAGGGCACCGCGAATCGCGAAAAATGCATTGCGGCCGCGGTGAAAACTTCAGAGAACCTCCATTGTTTGCCATGTAGCACTGCAGACCACAATGAAATTTTGCCCCCGCGATAATGCCATTGCGGCCGCGAAAAATGCAATGCGGCAGTGATTCAAACTTCAGAGAGTGCAATATTTTTCCAAATTGGTCCTGCACTGCATCAAAACAACCCTACACATATCTCACAACTAGTTAGTACAAAAGCAAATCATACACTAAAAAGAAAATCAAAGAAAAACAAAAAGAAAGACACATTGGTTGGCTCCTAAGAAGCGCCTAATTTAACGTTGCGGCACGACGCAGGTTACTATCAAATCACTTTAGATGGATCAGTTCCACCACGTGGCTGTCATCAATCTTTCCAAGATAGTGTTTGACTCTATGCCCATTAACTTTGAAGATCTCTCCATTTTTGTTTTTCAAGTCAAGTGCACCAAACAGAGTCACAAACACCACTTCAAAAGGTCCACTCTATTTCGACTTAAGCTTTCCCGGAAATAGACATAACCGAGAATTGAACAAGAGAACTAAATCACCCACTTTGAACTCCTTGCCACGAGCATACTTTTCATGAAAGTACTTCATCTTGTCCTTGTACAAGGATGAACTGGAGTAAGCATGAAATCGGAATTCATCAAGTCCATTAAGCTGCTCCACACGAAGATTTTCTGCCATATCCCATTAAAGATTTAGCTTCATCAAAGCCTACATGGTATTGTGCTCTAACTCGACCGGTACATGGCAAGCTTTCCCAAACACCAACCGGTACGGAGACATACCAATCAGAGTCTTGTAAGCAGTCCTATAAGCCCATAGAGCATCATCCAATTTCTTTGACCAATCGGTCCTATTTGTATTGACCGTCTTTGACAATATACTCTTGATTTTCCTGTTTGAGACTTCAACTTGGCCACTCGCTTGAGGATGATAAGGGGTAGAAACTTTGTGATTGACACCATACTTTGCAAGCAAAGTGCCAAAAGCTCTATTGCAAAAATGAGACCCCCCCCCATCACTTATGATTGCTCAAGGAGTTCCAAACCTAGT
The DNA here is from genome assembly GCF_000715075.1 of Nicotiana tabacum. Lineage (NCBI taxonomy): Eukaryota > Viridiplantae > Streptophyta > Magnoliopsida > Solanales > Solanaceae > Nicotiana > Nicotiana tabacum. The sequence goes on along the minus strand of NC_134085.1, from coordinate 13,782,496 downwards.
AAAAATACTCTTCTTGAGAAACATAAAAACACTCCGGGCCTCATTATTGGGTAAAGTCATGGCCTCAACCCACTTTGAAACATTGTCAACTGCCACTAGAATGTATGTGTTTCCACATGAACTAACAAACGGGCCCATGAAATCAATGCCCCACACATCAAAAATATCAACTTTGAGAATAGTATTGAGAGGCATCTCATCCTTCTTTGAAATTCCACCCACTCTTTGTCATTCGTCGCATCTCTTCACAAGTTCACTTGCATCCTTGTACAAAGTTGGCCAGTAAAACCCACAACTAAGAATCTTTGAAGCTGCCCTTGCCCCACCATGATGACCACCATAGGGGAAGGAATGACAAGCCTCTAAGATACTCAATTGCTCCTCTTCCAGGACACACCTCTGGATCACACTGTCAGCGTAGATCTTGAACAAGTACGGTTCATTCCAATAATAGTCCAAACTATCCCGTTTAAGCTTCTTTATTTGGTTAGAAGAGAGCTCACACGGGAAAATACCGATCACAAGGAAATTAGCAACATCCGCAAACCATGGCGTACCATTCACCGGCACAAAAAGGGGTTGCTCATCAGGAAATGAATCATTGATCTTTAGGCCATCACGAGGCCTCCCCTCCTCCCCCAAGCGGGGCAAGTGGTCCGCCACTTGGTTTTTACACCCTTTTCGGTCCACAATCTCCAAATCAAACTCTTGAAGTAACAAGACCCATCGCATCAGCCTAGCTTTGGAATTCTTCTTCGTTATCAAGTATCGGAGTGCGGCATGATCGGTATGAACTATGACCTTGGCGCCCATGAGATACGGTCGAAATTTCTCCATTGCAAACACAATCGCCAACAGCTCCTTTTCAGTAACCGTGTAATTCACTAGCATCATTCATTGTCTTACTCGCATAATACACCGGATGAAACATTTTATTTACTCTTTGACCCAAGACCGCCCCAACCGCAACATCACTCGCGTCACATATGAGCTCAAAAGGCAAGCTCCAATTGAGTGCGGTAATGATAGGAGTGGTGGTCAACTTGTACTTGAGGAGTTCAAAAGCTATCAAGCATTCCTCATTGAACACGAACTTGGCATCTTTTTCCAATAACTTGCTAAAAGGATTCACTACCTTTGAAAAGTCCTTGATAAATCTCCTGTAGAACCCCGCATGCCCAAGAAAACTTCTAACCCCCTTGACTGAGGTAGGAGGAGGAAGCTTTGAGATTACTTCAATTTTGGCTTTATCCACCTCTATGTCGTGCTTTGAGATCTTATGGCCGAGGACAATGCCCTCCTCAACCAAAAAGTGGCCTTTCTCCCAATTAAGCACAAGATTGGTTTCTCCACAATGGGCCAACACCCTATCAAGATTTTTCAAACATTCATCAAACGAGTCACCCACAACACTGAAGTCGTCAATGAACACCTCCAAAATGTCCTCCATCATGTTGGTAAATATAGTCATCATACACCGCTGGAATGTAGCCGATGCATTACACAACCCAAATGGCATCCTAGAAAAGGCAAAGGTACCATACGGACAAGTGAAGGTGGTTTTCTCCTGATCTTCCGGAGCAATCAAAATTTAGTTGTACCCAGAATACCCATCCAAAAAATAGTATATGTCACGCCCAGCAAGTCTATCTAGCATCTGATCAAGAAAAGGCAATAGAAAGTGATCCTTGCGGGTCACTTTACTTAACTTGTGGTAATACATGCACACCCTCCATCCGGTGATAGTCCTGATAGGAATCAACTCATTTTGCGCATTGGTAACCATCGTCATACCACCCTTCTTTGGCACGCATTGCACCGGCGAATACCAAGATCTATCAGAGATGGGGTATACAACCCCGACATCCAACCACTTGATCACCTCCTTTTTCCCAACTTCTTGCATTGCCTCGTTCAACCTCCTTTAATGTTTCAGGAGGGCTTTGCATCATCTTCAAGAATAATCTTGTGCATACAAAAAGCGGGGTTTATCCCTCCGAATATCAGCTAAAGTCCGTCCAATTGCCTTCTTCCATTTTTGGAGCACCGCCAAAGTGGCATCTACTTGCATGTTAGTAAGACAAGAGGAAAGAATAACTGGCAAAGTTGAACTAGGACCTAAGAATTCATACCTGAGGTGTGGAGGCACCGACTTCAACTCCAACACGGGAGGTTCCTCGATTGAGGTCTTTGTTGGTGGAGTCTTCCTATTCTCAAGATCCAAAGAGAGTTTTCGAGCCTCATAAGAGTAAAATCCCATTCCATGTAAAGCATTGACACACTCCACCCAGCCTTCATTCTCATTTACATCAAGATTCAACAATACCGCCTCTAAAAGGTCCTTCACATTGATCATTGCACTAATATCATCAACTATCACTGTCGTGACAAGATCCATGAAAGAGCACACTTCAGAAGTGTTGGGCTGCTTCATTAACTTGCATATATGAAAGACCACTTTCTCATCACCCACCCGGAAGGTGAGTTCCCATGCTTCCACATCAACCAAGGCCTTCCCAGTTGCAAGGAAAGGTCTTCCCAACATGATCGGAACCTCATAATCCATCTCACAATCCAAGATCACAAAATCAATGGGCAAAATGAACTTGTCTACCCGAACAAGAACATCATCTACAATACCAAGCAGCCTCATCATAGTTCTATCCACCATTTGCAACCTCAATGAAGTATCCCTAGGTTGCCCAATATCCAAAGTCTTGAAAACAGAGTAAGGCATCAAGTTGATACTTGCCCCAAAATCACATAGAGCTTTTGCAAAGTTTGCACTCCCAGTGGTGCAAGGAATGGTGAAAGCGTTGGGATCTTCTAGCTTCGGAGCCATCGAGTGCACTATTGCACTAACTTAGTGGGTCATCTTGATGGTCTCACAATCCATGGATCTTTTCTTTGTCACCAAGTCATTCATGAACTTGGCATACCCCGACATTTGTTCTAGAGCATCCACCAAAGGCACATTAATTGATAAGCTCTTCATCATGTCAATAAACTTCTTAAATTGGTTCTCATTTTTCTGCTTCGCAAGCCTTTGAGGATAAGGTGGAGGTGGCCTTGGCAAAGGAGCCTTGGCTTTAGGAAAAACCGGTTCCGTCATTTCTATTACATGTTCTTTAGACGAGTCTACGTCATTCTGAGTTTCCACCTCGGTATCTTGGATATCAATCCTCACTTCCCCATTCGCGTTCTCATCAGTCACATTCTCAACCACCAAAGGAATCTCATCCTATTGCAACTTAACTTCATCACTCAAAATTTCTTTTTGTTTGGAGACATTCACATCACCGCCTCGTCCACTTCTTGTAGTTACCACCATTACATGCCCGAAATTGTTTTCACCCTTCGGGTTGACTATCGTATCACTAGGTAGAGCCTCCTTAGGGCGAGTATTCCAGGATTGTGAGATTTGGCCTAATTGAACCTCCAAGTTTCTAATTGAAGTATTGTGGGATGCCAATTGGGCATCAGAGTCAGCATTCTTTTTCATCATCTGTTCAAACATCATTTCAATTCTTCCCATTTCATTGTTGGAAGAACTAGGACCTTGGGATGGAAATGGGGGTGGATTGTTCGGTTGTTGATACACCGGGGGCCTTTGAAAGTCTTGCCCCCGATTTCCTTAATTTCCATTGTTCCAACCACCCTAATTGTTGTTTCCACCCAAGTTGTTGTTGTTGCCACTCCAATTACCCTGATTGTTCTGATTATTGTTCTGGTTGCCCTAATTTGAATTTAGGTTGTTGTTCCCCCAATTACTATTCCCTTATTGTTGTTGATTTCCCCAATTTCCTTGGGGTCTCCATTGTTGGTTAGAAGAATTGCCCCTTTAGCCCTGATAGTTGTTCACGTATTGCACTTCTTCATTCTACTCATCATACCCATCATCTTGGAACCCACAGCTATCTTGGTCATATTGATCCGAACTCCCTTGGTTCTGTTGACATCTTTGTCTTCTTTTGTTCACTAACATGTCAACACCCTCCATAGCATTTACTTGCCGTGGAGTTTGAACCTATTGTAATTGTGCCTTTTCTAGGTGGTTCATTGTGGTTGTTAGTTCTGCTATTGCATGCCCATGATCATGGAGCTCTTTGTGCAAGTGAATGATTGTGGGGTCACCCTGTGGCACATTGGCTCTATTTTGCCAAGCGGAGGACATGTCAGTCATCTCATCCAATATTTCATTAGCCTCATCATATGGTGTGTTCATGAAATTGCCCCCGGCGAATTGGTTCACTGTTCCCTGATTTGTTGTGTTAATGCCTCGGTAGAATGTCTGTTGTATCATTTCCTCAGTCATATCATTATTTGGACATTCCTTTACCATGGTCTGGTATCTCTCCCATATCTCATGCAGTGGTCGCCATATGGCCCAGAGAGAAGAACTTTGCAATGAATTTATCCTCCAACTCATCCCAAATAGTGATAGAATGGTTGGGAAGCCTTTCAAGCCAGTCCAAAGACTTCCCTCTAAGTTAAAAAGGGAATAATCTTAACCGAAGTGCATCCTCTAACACATTTGTTTGCTTTCTCCCCCAACAGGTATCCACGAATCCGTTAAGATGTTTGTAAGCATTCTGATGGGGAGCACCTGTAAAATACCCTCGCTGCTCCAACAAAGTCAGCATCACATTTGTAATTCAGAAATTGCCTGCCCGGATTCGGAGTGGGACAATTGCACTAGCATATCCTTGGTTTGGAAGCACCTGAGGAGCCACTATTGGAGGTGGCGGGGGACGATCTAGAACATTATCATTGTCCTGGCAGCCTCTCCTTTGAGCTTGAGGCACCATAGGTACCTCATAATCAATATTGCCATCTACCTCCTCCCCCGGTGGAAGATCTCCAAGGGGTGCGTTGTTTGGTGCCAATTTGTACCTGAGTTGGCGACACACACAAATTAGTAACACAGAAGGAAAGAAAAACAATACACAAAACTATTTAGATAGATACCCAAAATCGTTAGCTCCCCGACATCGGCGCCAAAAAGTGATCGGGTCCAACCCTACACCACTACAGAGTGACGAGAGCAGTCGAAGCAGCTTTTACCCGAGAAGGTCGGGATCGAATCCACAGGGAGCTACAACAATGTTTGGAGTTGGATTCCTATCTAGTCTAGCAGTGTGTAGTGCTCTTGATTACACTTACAATCATAATTGTTTGTTTGTTACTTCTAATTTTATACTAATGATGTGCAAAATTAAGCTAAGTATAAATGCTTGTAAGGTTTTCTAAATAGTTAACGAGGCACTAGGGAAGTGACTTTCTCCTAGATGAATATTTGATGGGTTCTAAAGCCTAAGTCAAAGTTGTAATGTTGGGGATTGCGATATAGCCAATGCACAAAAATACTCACTCTATACCTCTCGGTAGCTTGAGTGACTTTGCCCTAATTGACTTTCTCAGGACCAATTGGGTGTCAAAATTGTGCAGGCAATATAGGCTCAAGTCAGGTATTACTATCTCTAGGTTTAACCTTTTAATTGAGGCAATCAATCTCTTGAATACACCCAATTCCTTGTTGGACTGATTTTCCTAGACTCAAGCTCTCTTTCTCAAGAAGAGCCCAAGTCAAAAAGGCACAAATTACTGTTTGCAACCACTAATCAACATGGAAAATACAAATCAGTCCAAATATCAACCACTCATAAACATCTAAGCCTTAAAACAAAAAATCCATCAAATAACCACACTAGGGTTGAGCCACAACCCTAGCTAATGGGTTTAGCTACTCATAATAATAGAAGAAATCAGAGATTTAGATGAAGAATAACCCATATAATATGATTACAAACTAAGTATTGAAGAGTCAATGTTGAACTAGCTACAAAATTAATCAAAATAGACCAAAAACGCCGTTCACGTGCTCAGCTACAGATAAGATACCCTAAAATTTGAAAAAGAAGTATTTATACAAGGCCAAATTTTTTGGACAAAAATAACCCTGACGGAGGTACCGTGGACCACGAAAAATGCACCGCGGCCGCGGTGTGGCCTTTTGGCTTCACTTCTAAGTCTCTGAATCTGGCCACCACGGACCGCATAAAATGCACTATGGCCCGGTGGCTTCACTGCGGACCGTGGTGTCTTGAAACTTCCAAAATCCTATCTCTCTGAATCCCCTCTCCGCGGACCACAATAAATGGACGAGGCCGCGATGAGGCTACCGCGGCCGCGAAAAAACTACTGCGGACCGCACTGCTTAGAACCCCAGGATTGCATCTCTCTAAACTTATCCACCACGGACCGCACTAAATGGACCGCGGTGATGGGTTTTTTGCAGCCGCAGTGAATTTTATGCTGCAACGGTGCTTTGACTTGTTCTCGGCACTTATGTAGGTTTCACTCCTTTTTGAGCTGGTTTTGACTTCTTGTCATTCTTTTGACCAAACACTGCAAGCAAGCACAACATGTAAGTTTTTGGGATTACTTGTATACATTTTTAATCCAAAACTCAGGCAAAAAAGAGTATAAAATAAACTAGAATCTCTAATATCACTTGGGAAGCAGGTAAAGAAGATGAAGAAATCGCAGGCATCCAAGAAATCAGTAGACAAATTAAGGAGAGAGGTGACCACAATAACAGCCGCTGGAGACCTTCCATTTGATATGATTATGGAGACAGATCCAGCAGCACCAGTAGATCCAGCAGCACCATCAGCACCAGTGGCACCAGCTAGCCAGTCTGAGGAGTGAGACCTGGCTGCCAACACTACTGAGGTGGTGCAACAAATGTTCATCAACCCAGCTACTTCCAGAGCTGAGGATGATGAGATCCAGTTAGAGGAGCTTGAGGGCGGTGACGCTGCTATGGACACAGAGATGTCCAAGGCCACATAGGGAGTCCTTTTTACTCTTACCCTTCCTTATTCTATTTTGTTAAGCATTTGGGACAATGCTTATTTTTATTCGGGAGGGGGGAAAGGGGTTGGAGTTTATTTGATATTTGGAGTATTTGACATTTGATTTGTAATAACTGATAATATTTTTTTATTATGTATATATTCCTCTCTCTCTCTCTCTCTATTGATGTATATATTTTCTCTTTTCCTCTCTCATTATGTATATTCATTTATGCTTTCAGTAGCTTTCTTTGTAGCTTCTTTATTTTATTTTGTTATTAGTCAATGTTTAATTGAATAGCTTCTTGTTTAATCTAATAGCTTCTTTTTAATCTAGTAGTTTCTTTTTATGTTTAAGCGGTCAATAAGCCTTTGGTTTTCTTAATGTCACAGTTCTTTCCGAAGGTAATTTTTGGGTGAACCGGGTGACTCTTCCCAACGATAGATGGCGTGGAAACCTTCTTAAGGGATTGAATCCATTTTTGATGTTTAGGTAAGAGTAGTAGTAGTAGTAATAATGAATAAAAAGATCTAATTGAGGCAGACTCGAAGAGTCAAACGTGCTTCACTTGGTACCAACACACTTAACTACGCGCTTATGATTAAAAATAAGTTCTTGGAAAGAAATAGCTCTAGTTAGTGACCTTCTGACTCTTGTGTTGACTTAAGCAATCATCGAGTGGTTTAGTCGAACCATGAGTGATTTTCAAGTCACTATGTGAGAGGTGAGATGTTTTTGTTGCAAGTCAAAGTACCCATGCGAATGGTCTAGAACTTGCCCTGAATGTGTTTCTAGGCGAAATTATAAGTTTTGCTTGGCTTGAGAAGTGATTGTAGGCTCTCTTTGACCCTCTTGAAATTTTCCATGTCCCACCAATGTTGTTATCCCTAGTCAACCCATTTGAGCATTAAACCTTTCTCATTTGATAACCATGTTATAAGTCTTTACCCGTTTTGTAGTGACCCTCTCTTTGCACCCTAGCTTTCCTTAACAATATTGAGAAACAATTGGCTAAAACATAAGTTTGGGGGAGAGATGAGGAGTTTGAAAAAGGTATCAAGGCACAAAAGGAGAAAAGAAATGAAGAATAGGAAAGGCAAGAAAAAGAAAGAAAGAACAAAAAAGAAAAATACAAAAAGAAAGTGAATAAGTTGAAGTGTTGAAGGGATTCAAAGAAATAGTAATGATGCAAAGCATGGAGAAATAAAAGAAGAAGAAAATGAATATCATGACCAAGAAAGAGTGATGTTAAATCTCTCTAGTTCCCAAAGGAAAAAGAAAGTGCCTCAAAGAGTTGGCAAAACATGAGTCGATAAGAGAAAATGGAGTGCTTAAGGAAAGATGAACCCATTCTATTACAATATATTCAACCTCAGCCCAAAAGACTTCATTGCATTCCGAAAAATCCCTACGTAATTTCAAGTCAAATGAACTTACATTAGTGGTGATCGACATGAAGGGCAAGCCTATGGCACTTAGAGTCGTACTTGTGTCATTCTTTTGAGAGAGATGAGCGAACCTTTCACAAATCTTTAAACTGAATGCTACATTCTTAAGTGAGATATGTTAACGGAGAGTAGAGGAGGAGGAGTTTGGGATCCATAATGACCTACATAAGGCGAGCATCCTTGATGAATAAAATCAATTCTTGATGCTCAAGTGTCTCATTAGAACTATTTGTGCTTAAAATTTTAAATTATTTCCTTGTTGATAATTCATAAGTGTTATGGTAATTGTTGGTCCCAATTGATGTGTGATTGATGCATCTTTGATTAGCTGGAATAGCTCTTAACTTGTGGAGGTGTGAATTACCTTATTTGCTTGAGAACAAGCAAACACTTAAGTTTGGGGAAGTTGATAAGTAGGGATTTTGACTATTTATTAGCGCCTTCTAGCTTTCGTTTTAGTCCAAAAGTGTTTGATTGTTTTCCCAAAAAACTGATGAAATATGCTTAATTGCAGCACTATTGGAAAATGAGCCACTAAGATGAAATCCAACTCAAGAAGGAGTAATCTAAACTCAAGAACCAAAATAGGCACAGAAGCTCAAAGTGCGAACCACAGATTATTTTATCTGCGGCCGCAAAATGTGAAAAAATTTCTATTAGAGATAAGTGCAAACCGCACATGACATGTTCGGCCGCAGAATCTAGACAAGAGCAAAAGTTCAGAGAGTTTGCATATCATGTTCAAAGGAAGTGCGGACTATACAATTATTGTGCGTCAGCAAAAAATTAGCTACGCGGCCGTAGTTGCATTTGTGCGGTCTGCAGAAGAGCCATGTGCGGCCGCACTCAGAAATGTGCGAATCGCAGAAAAAGAGAGATGTGGCCGAGTTTCAGAATTGTGCGGCCGCAAGATTCAAATCCCGTTAAGCTGAAGCAAAGTGCGGACTGCACATGGAATTATGCGATCGCAGAACCTCCGAAAGGGCATTATTGTCCGAAAATTCCAGCTTTGTATAAATATAAGAGTTTCACTTTTTAGGTCAAGTTGTGATACCACCAGCCACAGTAGACGTTTTTCTTTACCCTCATTAGTAGTTTTTGCCATTTTGAGCTCTTTGAACATAGATTTCATTATTTTAATTATCAATATGGGTTTAATTATTATTTCTTCTTCTATTTCATCTGTTTTAAGCATGAGAAGCTAGATTCTCACTAGGGTTGTGATCCAACCCTAGAGTGTAAACCATATGGGTGTTTGATTTGTTGCTTGCTTATGATTGGATGTTTATTATTTAGCCTTGTTCTTGCTTTTAATTGTAGAGTTAATGGTTGCAAACATTAGTTTATGCCTATTTGACTTGGTCTCTACTTGAGAAAGAGAGACTTAGTCTAGGAAAACTTGGCTAACAAGAAATTGGGTAATTCAAGAGATTGATAGTCCCAATTAAAGGGTTGAACCTAGAGATAGTAAAACCCGACTTGAGCTTTATATCAATCGTTTTGTTCAATACCTATTTGGAATTGAGAAAGCCAAATTGGACAAAACCACTCTCTTACCGAGAGGTATTGAGTGGGTATCTGAGTTTTGATAGCTATAATACACCCTGACCAATAAAACAAGCTTTAAAGTTTACAACCCGTTAGGCAAACACCTAGGTAAAGGTCATAGCCCTATGTCTTTTACATCATTTAAAAAACAACAAAAACAATTTACTAGTTTTAATTCTTAGTTGGTAATCTTAGTTTAACTTATAAATAATCCAATTTTGTGGAAGTGCAATTTGAGATAATTCGAGCTCATTCACTATAATATATACTCCTAAGTACCATTCATAGCTCCAAGTGGAATTTGACCCCGACTCCTTGTTGGGTATTGCTATTGCATCGACCGCTTCAGAACCTCAAATATAGGTGGACGAGATTAGTAGGGATGCCCTACTTAGCTTTAAGCTACCATCACATAATCTAGAATCCACAAAGATTCCTCCTTCTCAATTACCATGATCTCGCACCGTCAACTCGCCAAATTTCTCAAAGTCCCTTGTTAAACATTTCATGAACATTTTGAATTATCAGCCACAATTCCATATTCGACCTTCTACCAGGTAGTAAGTAGAACTCTTCATAGAAACTTCATCAAAATCACGCAACCACTAATATGCTCATAGGATATAGCCACCTGTGGAATTCCATACCAACATCTTACAACGACACTGCACTAGGTAGAACTACCACGAAATTGGTAAACCCTCCTGAGCCCATGCTCGTCTACTATCTATACAAGTTTGTTCATTCCCCATTGACATCAACTGAAAGTCCGCCAATACATTCTAAACTCGAAGTCATGTTGCATCAAAAACGACAATCAAGCTTTCATACCCCTCTTCAGTTTAAGCAAACTCCTCTCTATTAGATTCAATCTTCCTCAGTATAGTAGCTACTGTCCCAATAGAATTTACAGACTTAGCCATTGTCCACCATGATCCCCAAATCGTTCTAAACTTTCTCAACGCATGTGGCTATCCCACCACAAAATACATATACTACTCTATCACTCCCACTTCGGTTAAACCATCTCTTTTAAGCAACTTTTTGACCTCTGCTCTTCATGTTTGACCTACTAGCGATTCAATCACTACGAGACACTTCCTACCATGTCCTTCCTCATCCTTCGTTGACCAATATACAACATCAAATACAAATCCATCTATGTAGCACCTAAATTAATAAATTGCTACTAATTCTATGCCTCATAAAAGATCATGTTTCTCGAGCCATCAACATCAAAAACACTAATTCGATCCTATCATGCCCCGAACCTAGGGAGGCTAGACCGGCACCCAATGTTTCACATATCCTTGAGTACCAACTTGCAACTAAGGAACTCAGAACATATGATGTCATACTTTGGCCATGGGCCACATTGCAAGATAACTATGAATGCTGACTAAATCTCAATATAGAACTGGGCCGACAAAGCCATCATAACTATTACAGCTGACAAACCAACCAAATAATCATACAAGGCCTACAAGCCCAACATTTGCACTAACTGGTAGGATATGTCTACAAGCCTCTACTGATGGATATATTATGATCGAAACAGCTCCCCGCCTCTATTGATGGATATATTGTGATCAGAATGGCTCTCCGACCTACTCATGACATATATATACATATATATACAAGATATACATAAGGCTCTAGACCCGGAAACTCCGAAAGGCATGGAGCTTACCGATCAAGCTAAACTCGGGCAACACTTATTGAAGAAGCCTACCCATCTGATCAACTGGGCTCGCTCATAAGCGTTCGGCCACAATAGGATCGGTATATAACTTACCATCTGATCAGAGGTTGCCCAATAGAAGCCTGCCCATCGATTATAGCTTGATAGTAATGAAAATACTTTTAATACTGTATATATGTAAACTCTCTGCTCTCTTGACTTGAAGAAGGAAATACTCAACTGAATATGGATTCCCCATAAGGAAAATATGGTAATTTACAAAACTAGAAAAATATATGTAACTTGCCAGACTAGCAAAATATACACAAATTTCGGGATATGAATTTTTCTTTATGCCTCGTTATCAAACTTGTATAATGACGAGATCATGCAAAAATGAAGGAAGGGCTTAGACTTAACATACCTGGAGTAGGAAAAATCCGTATGATATCCTTGGAAAAAGTTACACCGTACTTCATTAGAACCGTAAAATTCCTCCGTTGCTCAAATTCTAAAAACTCTCATGGATTTGTTGAAATTATAGAACCATGTTGTATCATGTTGCCTTCTTCAACTCAGAATGCTCACGTTCTTGAATTTTGAAAGATTGAAGATGATTTTGCAAAGTTCTGTTTTGAAAGACTTTGAAAAAATGACTTTAAAGATTTTGGAGCATTAACTCATGTTCTTGGTTTTGAAAGATTGAAGATGATTTTGCAAAGTTCTATTTTGAAAGACGTAAAAAATGACTTTAAGGATTTTGGAGCATTAACTCACATTCTTGAAAGATTTCAAATGAAATTGGTATAGTTTTGTTTAGTCTTTAAGTGAAAGACTTGATTAGTCAAGTCTTGGAAATGGTATCTTCATGACACCTAGCAAGGAATGACTTAGTTATTCCTTGTATCATGGCAGGCTGCCACGTGGGGTTGGGGGTGGGATAATTAATCTTTATCCACTTATTAGTTAACTGGGTAATGTTTTATTACCCAATAATTAACCAATTACCCATATAATTTAAAAATTGACTCAACTTAATTAAATACTACTCTCTTTTAACATACCTTGTACACCTTACTAACATGGTCCTATAGTACCTTGTACGGCACTAATCCATAAATATCGGGTATTTTAACTCGGGCTGTATTTTATCCCAAAATGTCAAACTTCGGCAAAATTCATTTTCTTCGATTTTACTTACCCTCTTACCTTCACAAATTTTACTCATCACTTATAATCCTTATAATCCCCAAATAATCTCTTCTTTGGACTGATGTCAATTACCTTACGACAAATTCAACGTACAATACTGCAGAGTGCAACATCGTCGTAACTTATTATTGTGAAGCGTAACATCATCGTAATGTAATATTGCAGGGTGCAACATTGTCGTAACTTAATAGTGCGAAGCGTAACTTCACTGTAATATAGTACTACTGGGTGCAATAATGTCGTAACTTAATACTGCAAAGCATAACATCATTGCAATGTATTACTGCAGAGGGTAACATCAACATAATATATTACTGCAGAGCATAACATCGACGTAATACTGCGGGGCGTAACATTATCCCCCTATTTTGGAACATTCGTCCTCGAATGTTGACTGATGCACTTATCATTTTCATAACTTATATCTTCCGAATACTTTAGAACTTCCCTTGCTATCTAAGAGACTGTTCTATGAATGAGTCCAAAGTCCAGGGTATACCCTCCCCCCCCCCTAGTCTTTTTGCTCATATCATGACTTGTGGTCGAAATCTTCTTAATCTTGCAATTGTTGTTACCTCCTGTCATGCAGTTTGTATGACCCTGGCTTTGTAAGTGCTCTTTATGCGATTCATTTTTCCTTTTTCCTTTTAGCTTTTAGCCAATCTCTAAGCCTTACTTTGTAAATATTTACAATGCTTAATAGGATGCCTCTCTAGGCATCTATTGGTGTACTGAAGTTCCTCGCTCGGTACTTTGTAGAACTTGCGGATATGGATATATCTTATTTCATAGATCTGGTTATCCATCCATATGACTTTACTGCACTTCGGTAAGTCATATTATACCATAACTCTTACTTTGATTTATTGTTTTTGAGGTCTGCAACCAACACCAGGTTACTCTCGCTGTTTATCCTTAAGACTGATGGTCTAATTTCAGCTTATACTGTTAAACTTTTATCCATTAATTTCAGCTTCCTTGATTTACCTTAATGTTGATTCATCATCTACCACTGATAATTTGATCTTTTATGTAACACTGCCGCTAGGGCTCGCGTCTCATCAGGGACATCTGGAATATTTAGATTGATCCACCTAAGGGTGATACTATATCATACCTCCATAATTGTTTTTCATAGCATCCCAATGTGGTTTATCTTATGTGGGTATTTTAATTCTGTACACTTCATGAAATCATTACTCAACCGAAGGCCCAAACATTGTCCTTTATCTATCACAATTATACCCTTAGGCAGCATTCCATCTTTTCTAAATGCTACTTGTCTTAGACTCCTTTGAGTTTATTCAGGGTATATTGAGCTTTTTATAACTTAGAGGGACCATCAGCTCCTTTATTTTCACGGGTTTTATCCCAAGGACTTATCCATTGTCCTCACCTTCTCACTTGCCTTCTTCTTATCCTTACTCTTGTCTTTCTAAAACCTTGTTGTTCTATCATACTTTAGCTTGCGATCGATTCCCTTATGCTTTTCTGGAACATCAAGAGAGATATCACATCGTCTCTAACTCTCTTTTTACTCTTTAATTAAACCCTTCGGTACTTAGAAACCATAGGTTGGAAGGTATGCCACTTATGACGCTGCTATCATTTCTAGATACTGAATCCCAGCGCTTCTAGTCTTTTACCTGAAGTATGGACCACTCTCATCCTTCTATACTTGAGTATTTCATACGTTGTTCACCTTTACCTTACTTACTTTAAAATATCACCTTACATTCTTCTATCTTTCCTTCATAAACTTCCTCCCATATAGGTATAAATCACATCCACCATTTAAAACTCTATTATAATACTTGCACCTCTGGTGCCTATATAATTTGGTGGGAGCTCTATACTGACTTCTTATGAGGCTGGTACTTCTTTTAACTGGCTTTATCGTAGAGCCATTATAGAATATAGTTATTGTGCTATATCTCTTGCACCTCTAATATTAAGAATGATTCTATTATGTTTTCAATCATGATTTCGATAACTTCTGGGTCCAATAAGCGGATTTCCTGATTCACTTCGTTGATGTAACTCTTTTAATTTTCTCTTCCTTCTGATCAACCTTTATGTAGGCTTGAGCTATCTTCTGATCTGTGGCTCATGGTATTAGTTATTAGCTTAGCCTTTCATGGGCGTTATGGAATATCCATGATACAATCTTCTAATAATTCAATCTTTTGTCTATGCCCTAGGCTCAATTCTTTCTCTTAATGTATACCAAAATCTTCTACGGTTGTATATGTTGCATGTATAAAACTCTGAACCCTTAAGTGTGTTCATAACATAACCAACTCTAGATCATTGATCGAATAATTTCTTTCGTTCCATCTCAGCTTTCTTTAAGCATGTGTAATTACTTTTCATAGTCTTTTTGCCCCTTGTTGCGTGCATACTTAACTCATCTTAGTTCCCACACATGCCAGAATCTTTGTGCAACTCATATAGTCTCGAATATTACCTTCGATATTTCTCTCCGATCATTAGCCACAGTAGGTGTCACTTTCTTTTAAAGGGCATACAATTTTTGTTGTGAGACTGCTTTTACATGACCATTTCTCCTTCAAGTTACTATGTTTAGGTTGAAGCCTTCTTTCTTATTTCCACAGCTAGTCTTCCATTGTAGTACTTAGGAAAGACCCTCTGACTCTTGTAAAGTTGTGGGCTTATTATATCGTATACTCGACAGACCTCTTGATGTCATTCCTTGCTTATACTTATCCGTAGTTACTTACCTCCATGCCCTGTAGCTTGGAATTGCTTCTAAGCTGATATTTTGACTGTCTTCCCAATGACACTCTCTTTTATTTCTGTAGCACTTCGTACGGTACCTTTTTAACTTCCTCATATGAATATATCTCAAGTATTATAATATCATGCTGTGAGGCTGAATTCCCCATGTTGGGGTTCACTCTGTTTATCTTGCACAATCTGCTGACTCGTTTGTAACCTCCTTATTTAGCCATAACCAGGCTTTTCCTTGATTAACTATTAACTACTCATTGGCCCTTTCTCATATCCATATTCCGCGTAATCTTTCTTGGGTTATTTCCTTTGTCTTACTAGCTCCTTATTTATCAAAAACATCCCGGGCAGGAACCTTTACTTCATTTTCTTGGCGTCGTGCTTACATAATGTTCTGGAATCATAGCATATATGTAACATTTGAATAAGTGCAATCTCATCTCTTTCTCATTCCTATCGCATTCTTCCTTTATCATTCCATAGTTAATAGATCCACTTAATTCTGACTTACTACCACACCATTCCATATTCCCCCCTTTAGGGGCATACTAAGAGTTGGAGCTACGACAACCTACCTATAGATGTTTTACCTTTTCATCATTGGCATCATTTCACATCATCGATGATCCTTACTTGCCTTGCGATTGTCCTTCTGTACCAAGGATAACAAAATTTCCTCACTCACGATGGTGACATTTAATGTAACTAGCACATACAGTCGCTTAATCTTAACTTTGCTCATATTTCTTGATTTAGGGAAGTGTCTTCCTGAATGACCTTTAAAGGTTATTCTTCTGTCGTCCATTCTATTATTGCCGGAATGCAATTTGAAATTTTCGTGATGCCAACCATTATCAAATAACTCAGTTCCTAATTCATGTTTAGTTTATCTTATTCACCAATCCACACTAATTTCTATTATTATAGGGTCTAACGTTTTCTTCTGGTAGTCGTGTTAGAGTCACGAACTTATTTTTCAAAGTGACGATATGACTTTATGGCATATACTCTTTTGTTGTCTCAAGGCTTGTCACCTTTTGTATTTCCCTTCACTTGACTATAAACTCTGTAATATTGTCATTATATTTTGATCTACCATTGTCATTCATGTATCACATCTTACTCATAATGCTTCATTAACTCTCTTCTTATTTTCTTGCTAACATTTCTTTTAATCATTTTATTCTGAAAACTTGAACAAGACATTTTTTTGCCTTTAGCTTCTCTTTGCTCCATCTAGTGGCTCTTCAAGTTGCTTAACTTTCTCTCTTTACTAGGGATGCGAGCCACACTAAGGTAATATTAATCCCTTCAAGGATTATAGTGCATATCTTTGTAGTACTCATATCTGGCTGTATTATTTTAAAGTGTATCATCTGTGTGTCTCACAAGGAGATCTATTAGCATATTTGCAATATCTTTCGGAAATGTCAACTGATACAAATAATTCATCCATCATATCTTCGTATACTACTTCTATTAACCCCCACTGGGCATATCTAGAATGGGTGTGACCAATTGTATATACCTTTGTTACTATTGAGTATAACTCAAAAAGCTTATGTTCCTCTGCCTCAATTATAAACGTTGTTAACCTTCATTAACTGGACGCCTCGTACCCTTCTTCATCTTGCTTCTTTTGCTAGTTGAAACTTGTATTTATCTTCTTAATCCTTCATTGTCTTTCACCATAAAGATGGATAGACATTCTTGTCTTAAGGCTTCTTATCAAGAAGCTTACACCTTTCAGTACACTCATGATCTGCTAAAGACCTTACATTTACTTATCGTAGACATTATACAAAAATCCAATTCCTCTGACTCGACTCGTCCACAACTATCTCAATTCCCAACCTTCATTCTGGATGTAAGTATCGTCTTATTACAAATAAAATACAATTTTGGAATTTGAATTCTTATAAGTGAGCCTTACCATACAATCTAGAGTAAGAAGAAAAAGTGACAATCCTAAATGCCATATAGCCTCCTCCTCATAGGTGTGGTGCATGACATACCCATAAACAAGACTCTACTAGACACGGCTTGTAGACTCTCTAGGACAAAACTGCTCTGATACAACTTTTGTCACGCCCGAACCTGGGGGGCAAGACCGGCACCCAATGCCTCACCTATCCTTGAGTACCAACTTGCAACTAAGTGACTCGGAACATATGATGTCATACTTTGGCCATGGACCACATTGCAAGATAACTGCGAATGCTGACTAAATGTCAATATAGAATTGGGTCGACAAAGCCGTCATAACTATTACAGCTGATAAACCAACCAAATATACATACAAGGCATGCAAGCCCAACATATTGCACTAACTGACAAGATATGTCTACAAGCCTCTACTGATGGATATACTATGATCGAAACAACTTCCCGACCTACTCATAACATATATACATACATATATATATATATATACAAGATGTACATAAGGCTCTAGACCCGGAAACTCCGAAAGGCATAGAGCTTACCGATCAAGCTTAACTCAGGAAACACTTATTGAAGAGGCCTACCCGTCTGTCTTTCTGACCTGCACGCATGAAATGCAGCGCCCCCAGAAAAGGGACGTTAGTACGAAATAATGTATTGAGTATGTAAGGCAATATACTGAAAGCTAAAACTGAATTAATAATATAATAATTGCAAGTAGCTGGAAGTTAAAGATAATCTAAAGATATGCTTACCTGCTGATGCTGACTCAACTCTCTCAATATACTAAGTAAAATAGTTTTCTGACTCTATAAGGCTCGGTATATGTATATAACCGCTCTGCCATAGTAGGCTCGCTCATAGGCGCTCGGCCATACTAGACTTTGTATCTCGACCAACTGGGCTCGCTCATAGGCGCTCGGCCACTGTAGGCTCGATATATATATATATATATATATAACTGCTCTGCCTACTATATATATATATATATATATATATATATATATATATATATATATATATATATATATATATATAAAACTGCTCTGCCATAGTAGGCTCGCTCATAAGCGCTCGGCCATAGTAGGATCGGTATATAACTTACCATCTGATAAGAGGTTGCCCAATAGAGGCCTGCCCATCGATTATAGCTCGATGGTATACTTTTAGTGCTATATATATGTAAACTTTATGCTCTCTTGACTAGAAGAAGGAAATACTCAACTAAATATGAATTCTCCATAAGGAGAATATGGTAATTTAAAAAACTAGAAAAATATAGGTAACTTGCGAGACTAGCAAAATATACGCAAATTTCGGGATATGAATTTTTCTTTATGCCTCGTTATCAAACTTGTATAATGACGAAATCATGCCAAAATGAAGGAAGGGTTTAACCTTAACATACCTGGAGTAGGAAAAATTCGTATGATATCCTTGGAAAAAGTTACACCGTACTTTGTTAGAACCGTAAAATTCCTCTGTTGCTAAAATTCTTAAAACTCTCGTGGATTTGCTGAAATTATAGAACCATGATGTATCACGTTGCCTTCTTCAACTCAGAATGCTCATGTTCTTGAATTTTGGAAGATTGAAGATGATTTTGCAAAGTTCTATTTTGAAAAACTTTGAAAAAATGACTTTAAAGATTTTGGAGCATTATGATTTTGAAAGATTGAAAATGATTTTGCAAAGTTCTATTTTGAAAGACTTAAAAAATGACTTTAAGGATTTCAGAGCATTAACTCATGTTCTTGAAAGATTTCAAATGAAATTGATATAGTTTTGTTTAGTCTTTAAGTGAAAGACTTGAAATGGTATCTTTGTGACACCTAGCAAGGAATGACTTAGTCATTCCTTGCATCATGGCAGGCTGCCACGTGGAGTTGGGGGTGGGATAATTAATCTTTATCCATTTATTAGTTAACTGGGTAATGTTTTATTACCCGATAATTAATCAATTACCCGTATAATTTAAAAATTGACTCAACTTAATTAAATACTATTCTCTTTTAACAGACCTTGTACACCTTACTAACATGGTCATGTAGTACCTTGTACGGCACTAATCCATAAATACTAGGTATTTTAGCTCGGACCGGATTTTATCCCAAAATGTCAAACTTCGGCAAAATTCATTTTCTTCGATTTTACTTACCCTCTTACCTTCACAAATTTTACTCATCACTTATAATCCTTATAATCCCCAAATAATTTTTTTTTTTGGAATGATGTCAATTACCTTACAACAAATTCAACGTACAATACTACAGGGTGCAACATCGTCGTAACTTATTACTAAGAAGCGTAACATCATCGTAATGTAATACTGCAGGGTGTAACATTGTCATAACTTAATACTGCGAAATGTAACTTCACCGTAATGTAGTGTTGCTGGGTACAATACTACCGTAAGTTAATACAGCGAAGCATAACATCATTTTAATTTATTTCTACACAGGGTAACATCATCGTAATATATTACTGTAGTGCATAACATCGACGTAATACTGCAGGGCGTAACAGATCCTAAAATCGCTACTCATTGCCATCTTTGACAACTGCTTCCCAAGCACCGTTTCACAACTCCATGCCCTTAAATAAATCAAAGAAGACCATAACACCGACGAGCCTTAATGCATTCAAACAAGGACGACGAAACCATCACAAATGAGAATTCCACCATGCTCAAAAATATCGAGTCTCGTTACTCCATCAAATAAAGTCTGAACACCCATAGTCTGATTACCTCTCATCCACTGGAATTAAATGCCGAACCTCTAAACCATGTACTGAGAAATCCTCCTTTCGAGTCATTCATTGTCGCGGTACATAAATAAATATCTTACCATTTACACCAACATTGCGCGATAACCACTCATGGACATCATAATGCATCATATATAGCCGCGAAACCGTAGGCAACACTAACATTGTGCAGAAATGATAGAACATCCCTCCACGAGGTGACGACAATAGCCCAATCAAATACGTAGGGAGAAATATCATGCACCACATCTGTTGTACCATTACAACTCGTCAATGCCCAATTGATTACAAGAGCATCATGTCGCATAAGATTGAGCTGGAAGGAAATGAAGGCATAAACTTCAACGAAATCAAATCGCATGAAGAGGAATCAAGGGAAGTGTTCCTAACAACCCTGTAGCCTCTCGAAGATAAGTACAAACGTCTCTGTACCGATCCGCCAAACTCTACTAGACTTGCTCATGACTCGTGAGACCCAAGTAAACCTAAAGATCTGATACCAAGTTGTCAAGACCCAAAACTCACTATAGGCCATGATGGCTCCCAACGTTGTCGTTAGGCAAGCCAACAGTGAACTACCAACTTGATTACACATTTTATTATTTTCGAAATCGTGAATTTTATTAGATAAAGAAATCAACGCATTAAAATCATAGAAACTTACACTTTAAATATGAAAATAAAGGTGTGTAAATATTAAGCAAAATCACAAGCAACATCTAGAACATCCCAAAATCCAATATCACAAGTTCATGAGACTTTACTAAGGAATACGATAATAATACAACATCTGTCTGAAATGTAAATAAGACATGATAAAGTAAATAGTATGATGGAGACTCTGTGGGCTGTGATACGTAACATGAAATGCATCTCACCATAAAGTATCCTCAGCAACAGCACATACGCACTAAGATAACCACCGATTAAACCTGCCAAATCCTGCCCATTTAGTGCAAAAGTATAGTGACGACCCGACAGGTTGTTTAGAGCTCCAGCGCGTCGTTCAGCAGTTTGAGGCCTTGAGCAACTTCACTTCAAGTATTATGGCTTGTACGTGTGGTCGGAATTGAATTCCAGGAAGTTCAAAGCTAATCCGGGAAGAAAAATCTAATTTTGGAAGCTTTAAGTTGGAAAAATTGATTAAAGTTTGACTTTTGAGTAAACAACCTCGGAATCAGGATTTGAAAGTTCCAATAGGTATGTATGATAATTTCGGACTTGGGTGTCTGTTCGGGTTGAGTATTGAATCGCCCGGGAGCACTTTGGCGCTTATTATGGAAAGTTGGCATTTTTAAGGTTTAAGAATTTCTTAAGTTCGGTTTGAGGTGGACCACGGTGCTATCGATGTCCGTTTGGGATTTCGAGCCTTGAATAGGTTTGTATTGTGATTTATGATTTGTGCGAAAAATTTAGCGTCAATTCGGAATGTTTTGATATGATTTGGATGCGTTCGTCGAAGTTTGAAAGTTTAAAAAGTTAAAAGAAGGATTTCGATCGACGAATTGTAGTTTCAATGTTATTTGGCATGATTTGAGGCGTCGACTATGTTCGTAATGTGTTTTGGGACGCGTTGGTATAATTGGTTAAGATCCCGAAGGCCTCAGGTGGATTTTGGATAATAAACAGATCAAGTTTGGGCTTAAGGGAATGCTGAAGCCACTACAAAAAAAGGCTCATTTTATGGTGATTTGTATTGCTGTCACTTAATGATACTCTTACACCTATGGGTGAACACACTCGATCTCCACATCACTATGCTGAAACAATGAAACAAAAGTAGATGAAAAACTTATAAACAACTAGCATTTTGACAGGCTAAAAGGACAAATCTAGTTACATAAATAAAAGAAAGCTAAAAATCTTCTTACAAATAAATCTGTCACTTGGTCTAATAGCATTGAACAAAAGTTACTGGATATTCTCACATGAATAAGAACTAAAGTACAAAGTTATTTCCTCGTATATCATCATAAAACTTACCTCCAAAACATTTCTACTTGGCAGCATAAAATCTAGCCATATATTTATGAAAAAAATCACCTACATAACTATTAAAGTATAAGTCAGCCTCTATAAGCTTTCTAGCATTAAACAAATAAAGTATGAGTTGTAATCCAGCCCAATGATCCGCAGAAGTTAAACTTGCACCAGCTAAAAGCTAATAACAACACTGGAAACTGAAGTAGAGGAAATGAACTATAAAATATAAACTAATAATTAGTTAAATAAACCAAGCCAGCGCCCATAATCTTCTGGAGCTAATTTCAAGCAAAAGAAGCAACAAGAAAATGCCAAAACTTGAACCGAAAAAATAAAATTTATATACTATCAGCTTACTTCATCTCATTTCTTAGGTAGTTATTCAAAATTTTTAAGGCATAAATTCTAGTAGTATCATATCAAGTAAGAACTGCAAGAGAATCACCTCTTACAATAAGAATGCCAAGGACCCTTATTATTTATGTATATTATTGTACTGATATTTCTATAAACAATAGTCCTAGGAATAAGAAAATACATAACCAATCAATTTAAAACTAAAAGCATCAATTTATGTAAACTGTGAGTTTAAAGTTGTATCTCAAGTTTATACCTACTTGAGCAATATAGCAGTTGTCATTGAGCCAACCATGTTTATTGTTCTCAATGCTACCACTTCTTTGCTTCAATCCAACTGATATTCAAAGCTGCAAATGTTCTTCAATTGGTGTAGCTTCCATTAAGAAGCATGTTATATAAATATTAAGTTTCTCCGGAAAAAATGCCTAGCCAAGAAACGAGGTAAGAAGCATAACTTACTCCTCAATGCTATAAAAACAGCCCATCAATACTAAAACCTTTGCACTGGTAGAGGATGTATCCCTCGATGGA
Source organism: Nicotiana tabacum (assembly GCF_000715075.1). Lineage (NCBI taxonomy): Eukaryota > Viridiplantae > Streptophyta > Magnoliopsida > Solanales > Solanaceae > Nicotiana > Nicotiana tabacum. The sequence goes on along the minus strand of NC_134085.1, from coordinate 13,759,411 downwards.
TTTACATCACCTTGACATTATAATTAAATTGAATGTAAGGTACAAACGAAGAAAATTGTTAACCGATAAAATAAGAATCATTTTAGTTGCTTGTAATTAAATACATGCTTTCTTATTATTAAATTCAACTATATAAAGCAAAACTGAAGAGCAGGGCATACAACATCAAAAACCTAGAACTAGCAAAAGTTGCAAAAAAAAAAAAAAAAAAAGAAGTTCCATTTTTTACCTTGTGCAAATGAAAAGTACTAAACTAGAACTCACAGGGTAAAATACTATAAACATATCCATTACATGAATTGATACAGAATCACCATGCTTCTTTGAGCCAAACAGGTCATGTGTGATATGACAAAGTTACTTCTTAATATGATCTGTAGCACTTACTCTGACTAGTCATCGAATAACTTTTATAATGACAAGACATGTTTAGATACGTTACATAAGGCTCCAAAAAGACAAAGGCAGAACTGCTAGCCAAAGTTTAATGTAATACTTTACTTAATGTAAGACGATGATAACTCGCCAAGCTTGTTTTCTGAAATAAAAGATAGTTGTGCACAAGGATAGAAAGAAGTTGGTCTGTTACAGGATAAGAGTGACAAGAGATATGTGTTGTAATTTATAAGAAATTGTCGCCATTATCGGTCCAGTAATCTTTGTTAATATTGGTCCAGCAATCAATTCATAGTTAAAGTTGCTCAAAAGTACTATTAAAACAACTTCTGATAAACAAACTTCAAATACATTTGTAGAAGTAAACAAACCACAAGGGGTGCTTTACCATGGCGATTAGCTCAAATCCTGGATGATCGGTTCATTGCGTTAGAATGCCATTTGGTTCAGTGGGTAAATGTCTACAACAATCACCTAAAGTTCATGTAATTGTACTCATATTTCCAACCGTCCCTGATGTACAAGGATGCAGTAGTTGCATACATACAACAGAACTCATTTGATGTCCTTTCTAATTAAAGACCAAAATATTCTCAAAATTTACAAAACAATTACTTAGAATCTTCTTGCAGTGTATAAAATTAGCCATCCAAAGAATATAATCATCAAACCCCATAAAAGGGGAAAAATAACAAGACAGACAAAATAGAAAGAGTGCATTGCGTTGTACCCGACATCCTAAGCACACAATCCATCCAATTACGTACAGACAACCCCCATCAACCATAAAAGACAAGAGATCTGTCGAACACCACCTACTACAAATAGACAACCTCTAACTATAGACTCTTTTTCTCAAAAGCACATTCATTTCCCCGCAGAAATGACTCTTAAAAGGGTAAGATTTTCAATTGGACCTCGAAATAAAGGAATATATAAAACAATTGAAACAATATATAACTCAAATACTTGTAACTATATAGATCCAAAAGCATATCGAAAACAATTCTGGTTAGGAACCCTATATCGGAAAGTAAAAGACAATATAGAGCATATAGAAGTAAGAAAGAGGATGAAAAAGTACCAACCGTTGTTCTTCGGATTGCGCTCTACCAGCTCCGTAGAGAAGGTGAAGAGAGGATCAAGCCCTGCTAAAAGATTTGTGAGAGAGGGAACTAACTGTACAATTTGAAACAAGGGGAAAAAGAGAGGGAATTTTGCCCGGTTCTATAATTTTTAGTTTAATATCGAAATTACCTCCTAATGTGGAGTTGAAAACCTAGGAAGATGTGGCCAATATTGTCTTTTTAATATTTTTCTTTTCTCTATTTTCTCTTTTATATTTCCTTTTAACTATTTAAATAAAAGAAAATTTGGAAAATTGAATGTCACGACCCGAAATCCCCACCATCGGGACCGTGCTGGCGCCTAACATCACACTTGCTAGGCAAGCCAACGTTAAAGTTTTAATTAGCCAAATCCTTTACGTTTAGTGATTAACAATAAACAAGCTAAAACCAATAAAAATAAGTGCGAAAATAAGTAAATAACCTCTTTGTTTATATACGACAAGAGGGGTTGCTCTGATGGTAAGCAATCTCCACTTCCAACCAAGAGGTTGTGAGTTCGAGTCACCCCAAAAGCAAGGTGGGAAGTTCTTGGAGGGAAGGATGCCGAGGGTCTATTTGGAAACAGCCTCGCTACCCCAGGGTAGGCGTAAGGTCTGCGTACACACTACCCTCCCCAGACCCCACTAGTGGGATTATACTGGGTTGTTGTTATTACCAATATTGTTACTATTACTATTACTATCCAGAATCCGGTGTCACAATCCACGAACACACTAACATTTGCTACAAACATATGTTCGAAAGAAGATACAACTGTTTCTGAAGGGAAGTAAAAACAATAAATGTAGGAGCATCGAAGGGGACGCCAGGGCCTGCGGACGCCAGCAGGACTACCTTGGGTCTCCTTAGGGCTGCTAATCACGCGGATTGGGTGGTTATTTCCTCTTAACTGTTTGACTTATTGGTTATCCGCTTTTAAATGTATTAATTCGCTAGCTACCCGGTAAGATATCGGGCGAATTGGTATCGGTTTAGCTCTTATCGGGCGATTATCATGTGGTTTATTGGCCTAATTTAATCTATATTGCACATGGCGCTTTTTGATTTTAGAGCAGACTTACTTCCTTAGGACTTCAAAGCTGGAAAGGAATGACAATAACTCATTATATCAGTAAGAACAAACTTTTGAAGCATAGCAGCAGGAGATAGTAATCTGGAGACTAACCCATATTGGTTGAGTCTCATTTGTAAGCTCTCAATCCCAATATTTCTCCACAATTTTTTTGTTCTTCTTCTTTTTCTGTTACAGAGAGTTAGAAATTTCATCAGAAATGGAAAAAGACAACAGCAGAATCAACAAAGCTAACCCCAGAATATGTACTACCCCTAGCTACCTCAGTTGTTGTATCTTCTCCTTCCTTCTTGGCTTTTGCCGGATACTCATCAACTTATCTGTAGAGAGACAATATCACGGAACCACAAGGCGATAAAGAGTTATATCCAACTTACATAACATGGAACGTCAAAAATGTAAGACCCCAAGCATGTTTTGTGGCCGTAGATAGAAACAAGTGAATTTTGGCGTTAGGATTTCTAAATGTCTAATAGTAAATTAGTAATAGAGAATAAAGAAAGAGTATTGGAAGTGGAAGAAGGGTTTTTGATTATTTTATATATATATATATATATATATATATATATATATATATATATATAAATTTTATATATATATATGTATTCTTAACGGGTTAACGGATTATCCGTTAAGAAAATTGAATAATCCACCCCCAAATCGATAAGCCATTAATAAAAAAATTCAATCTATTCCTCAACCGTTAAACCGTTAACCCGATACCAATAAGCCATTAAGCTTCGATTTCGGTTCGGTTTTAAACACCCCTAGGTCTCCTAGTTGTAAATGTCTGCAACCAACCTCTTGATCAGCCACTACCTGCTCCAAAATCTACACATAAAATGCAGAGTGCAATAACAGTACAACCGACCCCATGCACCAGTAAGTACCTAGCCTAACCTCGATAAGGCAGTGACGAGGCTATGACGGGGCATTTACAATATAGCCTGCATAAAATGTATAAGAAAATCACAAAGAATGACATGATAAAATAAAGCAGTAACTTGCAATGAATGAATACAGTTCCCGAAACATATCACCATTGCTCAGCTATAACCAATCCTTAAAAACAGTTTAAGACTACCGTTCAGCTAACACAGTCAAAGAAAAACATAAGCATAAAGATTGTTGCGGCGTGCAACCCAATCCCACCATATCATAATAATCACAATCATAGTTCACCCTTATCTCAATACAATCCACCCTTATAACACCCGTTGCGGCGCGCAACCCGATCCTACCGTATCACAATAATCACACTTCACCCTTATCTCATCACATTCCACTCTTATAACATCTGTTGCGGCGCGCAACCTGATCTCTCCATATCAATCTCATTTACTCAGCAAGAACAATATTTACACAATTCAAATCACATGACTCTTCACAAAGCTCAACATCAAATCAAAACATTTAGAAAGATTATGCACAATGAGATTTTACACAAGTAATACTACTCATAAAGATTATGCAGTATGAGACTAGGGACTTTGGAATTTGATTCCGGGCATACGCCCAGATTCCATATTTTGATACAGACCCACCGACACTTTTAAAATACGAGTCTGAGTCCGTTTACTCAAAACATTGACCTAAGCCAACTAAATCAACTTTGAAAGGCAAAAATTATTATTTTTATCAGCTTTCAACATAAAAGCTTTTCGGAAACACGCCCAGACTGCGCATGCAAATCGAGAAGGAATAAAAGGAGGTTTTGAAGGACTCAGAACACGAAATCGAGTTCTAAAACATAAGATGACATTTTGGATCATCACATTGAACTAATTTAATAATAAAACATACTTAAACATAATTGAACAAATTCAAATAAAGTTATAAAAATAATCCATTTAATATTCAAATTGCTAAATATCCTTGATTAGATAAAATGTAGTAACACATTTGTTAATTACTAACATTATTTTGAAATTCAAAACCCTAATATTATGAAAATAAAAGAAATTTATGTCCATATATTTTGCAATTTACTTTTTCCCTTCACACATATAGACCGGTACATCTCTAGGTTGACACAGGTTATTACCAAGTATCTCAAGTGACCTCTCATTTTATTCTTAATATGTGTTACTTGCACCTATGGCAAATATGATAATTTTTTATTTTATTTAATCTTCTATAACCACACATCCATATTAACATTTGTATATCTACAACACTCGTCTTGTGGATATGTTAAATGTTAGCGGTGCAACGCTCTCTACCATAACGCTCTTTACTATATAACATTATCAGTTTTGTTATGTAAACTTATCTTTCACTTTGATAGCCATCCTTCTATCACGTAACATTCAATAGCACTTTTTCTATTTTAACATCTAATTATAATGGCAAAACACATAGTTTACCCATCAACCTTACAGCAAAATCCCTGTTACACGACTTTCTTTTACGGCAAACCTTTTACATACTCAACCTTTAAAAAATGTGTCTTAGACACACTATCTAAAATACTAGTGTTAGAACATGCGAGATGCGCAGATAATTTGACAGAATATTAATTATATAAAATTATGATCTAATATATCATATTATTTTAATAGATATTAGTTGTTATTTTATTATTTAATATAGTGTGCAGAAATATAATAAAATCTATACAAAATCAAAGGATACGCATCATATAGTAATCAAATAAATTGTTTGTTCTTTATTAAATTAGCAAGTACTTAGTACTATACATTTACTAATGTAACTTTTTATTAACTTGTCAATTGGCTTAATAATTTGATACTACTCTTTTTTAATAGAACTTAGATATATATTTTCTTACTCCAAAAATATTTTTATTTTTTTAAACTTATATACAGTTCAAAATTCTTAAATTATCTAAATTTATCGATAACTTTTTGGAGTGTTATTTATTTATATTATATTATATATTTTTTAATTAATTGAAAATATAAATTTCATAAAATTATCTTTATCCCCCTTTTTTCATACATTCTTTTCTACTGCAATATTTGATTAGTTTTCTTATTTTGTAGTTTTCTAAAAATTTAAATAATGTAATATTCTTTTTTTACTAAACTATAATTTTGAATTCATCAAAAGTATAAAGGGAAAAGCCTTTTATTATTTATATATATTTATCTTATGCATAATATCATAATAATATCTTTATATTTTTGTATTTTTCATTATGAAATTATGAGTTATATTCATTAACTAAAATTTTCCACATGAGAATTTCAATTAGTATATACATTTTTACGCTATCACTTGAAATTCCTTTTTTTAGTATTCTTCCTTTATAACGTTTTATTTATTATAATTTTAGTTATGTGTATATGTATGAGTTTTGTCATTATAATTCTAATTATAAGTCTTATATATTTTTTATTTTCCCACATTTATATTTTGTTTCCTTTCCCCCCTTGCTTATCTAATTGTATTATCTATTGCTTAATATTATTAAATTGCCATATATTTTTAATAAATTACTAATTTAATACAATACAATAAATATAATTTTATATTACTCTTGAAATTTAACTTGACTTTATCTTGTATGACTTTTTCATTATTATTTTGATAATTAAGTTTATCAATGATATTTTCGAGTATTATTTATTTACTTAATTTTGTCAAATAACGTGGATAGACACATTATATATATTCTCCTTTTTATACATTAATTTTTGCTCTACAATATTTCATTTAGTGTTTATCTATAACACGAATATTATTGTATTATTTTTTTAAATAGATGGTATTGAATTAGTTCAAATGTTAAATAGAGAACTTCTTTTAATATATGTCATAAATCTACTAATAATTGTAATAATTATATTTATATTATTTTCAATAAGAAATTAAATTAGATTCTTCTTCGTGTTTGAATAAATATGAAAGTTTAATTTTTATATTAAGATTACTATATAAGAAGTTAAATTATATCTTTGTCTATTTTATTTATTTCTTGAAATTATTTTTTATGTTTTTGTCTTTAGTTTTATATTATTCATATAGCATATAGCATGACCATATGAATTATTATTCAAAAAACTTTTTCATCTCCAAAAAACAAATTAGCCTTATCATTTACTATATCTCTACATTGAAGTTATAGATATATATATTTTTTCTTTTTTTAATAGTTCTTAAAAAATATATATAGATATTTATTTATTTTAAATTTAAATTCAAAAAGAGTAACTAATTATTAACCAACTTAACTAATTTTGTCCTAAAATTTGACAATTGTTAAATTTTTATTGTGACACTTGGCATCATTATAATGATTTGCTTCTCCTATTACATATAGATAAAAAGATTCGAAGTTCAGATTTTTGGTTGACACCTTAAATTGTGGAGGTTATAACTGCCACAAATTATATTAAATTGTAGTATTTTATGAACCTTCACAGTATGCTGCAATTTGTGAAGGTTATAAAAAAACCTCTACAATAAGACCGCCACAAAAAGAATTATACAGCGGCAATTAAAAGAAACGCCATAGAATGATTTTACAGTGGGGGTTCTTATGATCCCCACAAATAAACCTCCACAATTAGGCTTATTTCTTGTAGTGAGCAGCTGTCATCTAGTGTAACCACACCTGCGAGGTTTTGGCTGCAGGTGCGGATCCGCAGAAGCGGCCAAGAGGGTCTC